>NC_045787.1:72992118-73192118 GCF_009873245.2 Balaenoptera musculus
GTTCTATATGTCTTTCTCCACAACTCTTATGAATGGATCACCTACTGCCCATCTCTTGATAACATTCACTTTGTACCACTGAAGTAGCACTTATGCCAGAATTATAGATATCTGTGTAAGGTGCTGTCTCCCCATCATATTTTGCTCTTTTCTATAGCACGAACCATGTCGTGTTCAACTTTATCTTACAAAACTGCCTGTTTTCTATGTAATAGACACTACAGAAATTACTTGTGAACTGATGAATTAGTCAAACTTTGAGTAAAGTAATATATTGCATGACATGTATATTAACAAAAATAACCTTACTTGTTAAGATTTTGCATCCATTTAAATTAATTACTTTTATCATTACTTATTGTTCTGGGTTGTTCTTCCAATGGCCAAGGATGACCTTCTGTTTGTCCCCTCAAAGGCCATGGACGTACATTACAAGAAGATTAGGGCCAGTGAGTAAATTGAGGCCCAAGTGTTTAATCCCCCTGATCATTTTCTGATAGATTACCTTGGGATGGTTGTTTCTTTTGACCGAATGTCACAGCTCCCATCAGGAGGGCCTCTCCCAATCTCTCTCTCCTGGTTCCAATAACTGTCCCCTCTCCTCTTGCCCTTCAGACTTAGATCTGGCACTAAATCTCTTCTGTTACTAATCCCAAGAGGCTGCACTATTTCTTGTGGCCCTTGTCTATCCCAATCACGCTATAAATAGTACCTTTAGAAAACTCTCTTCAAATTTTTCCTATTTATTTATGTCATTTGCTTTCCAAAAGGATTCTGAATTATGATACTTCTACAAATGTGCGTGTATTTTCAGCACATAAACATTGTCATTGTATAACTACAAAATGACAATTCTCAAAGCCATGGGGACTTACGTAAACTAACAAATAACTATCTTTTCCCAAGAGTATTGTAGAAGCAATCTGAATTAATTCAATCACCAATAACTCTATTAACTGTATTGTGTGCATTAGCTTAGGTACTGTTTTTAGCCATTACTATGTAACAAAGAACACAGGTATATATAAATATCTTTCCTTTTCAGTAGTTAAAGTTGCTGAAAATGATTACAACCCGTGCACAGCCAACATCTCTTGCCAACCAATGCCTATATAAAGTCAATACACTAGTTACTCAAATTCATACTTGTAAGTCAAACATCTTTTATTTTTTAAAAATTCTACTCTATAACTTAAGCTACTAGCCACCGTGAAGTTGCTGAAGTAATCTGTTATTCAACCATAAGTAGGCAACACTGATCGTAAAATTGTTCTTTAATATGTGTATGTTACCTTGTGCCTTGTTAGAGGATGAAGAGACCCTATATTAATATGCAGTATGTAGTTTATCAGGAGCGGATACGATAAAACCGTATGTTAAAAAAAAATTAATAAAACATTTACTTGAAATAACTTCTTTTGGAAGTTTGAATACCGAAATGGACAAATTATGTATATAGTCTTGGTCTCCTGGTGGGACACTACACACAAAATCAACAAACAAAATGCTACAGTAAAAGTAGTTTTCTACCTTAAACTTAAAAAAAAAATTCTCACAAATTCAATTCAAAAGACTTGTATTTCAAAAGAAAGCGTAAATTTTTTGTTAGTGTGCTTAAATGCTTTTCTCCAGCTAAAATATGGCTGAACAATTTGAATCCAATTTTATAATTAAAAATTGCTCCCCCCTGTGAACTCGTAGTAATGTTTCATCCAAAAGCAGATTATTACAACAAAATTATAAACCCCTGAAAAGAAGGGGGGCATTATAAATGGAAACACCCACACAACCTTAAGTACAATATAGCAGTGCAAACAGCATTGCTCTAATGACAGTAATCCTGCTTGCCTTAGCTGTATTCATGCAAATGACAATTTAGTACAGATGTGGCAGACATTTGCATGGTTAATGGCATCATTTTTTTCTCCTTTTCTACTCCTCTGTAGTATTATCAGCTGTTATGCTTAACATTACAAATTCTGTGTGCTGTTCCTAACATTAGTGAAAACATAAGGCTGGTAGTTTCCTTGTCAGTGATTTAACAAAAACATGCATATGCACAAAAAATCAGGAGGTGTAGGAGGGGGCATGAGGGTTGCAAAAGGTGATTGGTGCCTGGCTGAGGCTTTCTCCTTATAAGAGATTCCCTTTCAAGAATGACTTTGGAATAGAATCAGTTTTTAATACCCAAATAACCTCAATAGTCTCCCTCTGTTTCAACTACAAATCCAGAACATTTCACATGTAATTTCAACTCACATAATCATTTCCTAACTAGATTTATGTATAGATTTCTCCCCTTCCATTTGGAAATATGCATCTCAATTCATGAAAAGAACATTTCCATTTCTTGTAAGATTTGATGCAAGTAAATATGCAAAATAGTGACAGTTTGGTCTAAGAGGATAACTAATACATATAACATATTATTCTGGTTATTAAACATTGCCTAATGCTAAAAATGCCAGTATGAAAGAGAGTACCACATTAAGTTAAGAAGCGACACATTTATGGCCAAGAAAAGTGGTATATTATATCATTTTCTGTTGTTGTGCTCAAGGCATATATACACATACATATACACAGAGAGAAAGATGCCCAGAGAAAAGAGAAAGAGCTAAAATTCATTCTACAGTGAACACAAAAAAGTTGACTTCTGTTTACCAAGACACTGCAATAACATTTATTGATTACTTGATTTTAAGAAATTATAGAAGATTCTTAGATTTCATATTTTAAAAAAAAATAGATAGAACATTTCAAATGTTATATATTTATCATCACTTTACTAAATTTCAAATTAAACCTAACCCTTAACTAAAGGAAGCCCTAATTCTGACTTCAATATTTTCTTCATTTTTTCTTCATTTACTTTACCCTCCCTGTAAACCTCACCCCAATACCACACTGTCATTTCCTACTGTCCAAAGATACCCTTTCCTTCAAAGTACATTCTCTTACATGTCAGATGCCTATTACAATTCTTGATCTTTCTAAAGTCCTGTTTAGACAGTTTTGTGTATAATTTTTCAAGGACATAGATAATTGATAGATTTATATAGAGAGTTTTATATAAAGAAAGTTTCTATTTATATAGTTATCTATGTGTGTAAAAAATATAACTATATAAATTATAAATTGCCACATTTAAGCCATTAGATTCCTTTTCTACTTCCTTCACTCTACCCAAATTTTTAGTTCAAAAATAGGACCAGTTTCACCAGTAAACAGTAGTATAATGCTTGATATACTGAATGTGACTTCTATCTACTAGGCTTCATTGCTATGCAGAGATTTTGCTATATCTTAGAAAGATTTATAAATATTGGAGTGACGTGTTGAAATCATTGACTGAGGAAAAATTTCACAGCAATATGGATAGGAATGGGAACGTACAGAAACAGAGGGAAATTCTTTCTTTTTGGTATTAAATTTTAATTTCATGACACAAAAGAGTTCTTTGACCAGATTCAGGACAATATTTCTTTCTCATGCTCAATATTTGTAATTGATTCTTTTTTTAATTTAATTTTTATTTTGTATTGGAATTTAGTTGATTTACAATATTGTGTTAGTTTCAGGTGTACAACTAAGTGATTCATTTATACATATATCCATTCTTTTTCTGATTCTTTTCCTATATAGGTTATTACAGAATATTCAGTAGAGTTCCCTGTGCTATTCAGTAGGTCCCTGTTGGTTATCTATTTTATATATAGTAGTGTGCATATGTTAATGACAAGCTCCTAATTTATCCCTTACCCCACATTTCCCCTTTAGTAACCATGTTTGTTTTCAAAGTCTGTGAGTCTGTTTCTGTTTTGCAGATAAGTCCATTTGTATCATTGTTATTAGATTCCACATATAAGTGATATCATATTTGTTTCTCTGTCTGACTTACTTAGTATGGTAATCTCTAGGTCCATCCATGTTGCTGCAAATGGCATTTCATTCTTTTTTCATGGCTGAGTAATATTCCATTGTATATATGTGCCACATCTTTATCCATTCATCTGTTGATGGACACTTAGGTTGCTTCCATGTCCTGGCTATTGTAAATAGAGCAGCAATGAACATTTTGGTACATGACTCTTTTTGAATTATGGTTTTCTCAGGATATATGCCCAGTAGTGGGATTGCTGGGTCATATGGTAGTTCTATTTTTAGTTTTTTAAGGAACCTCCATACTGTTCTCCATAGTGGCTGTATCAATTTACATTCCCACCAACAGTGCAAGAGTGTTCCCTTTTCTCCACACCCTCTCCAGCATTTATTGTTTGTAGATTTTTTGATGCTGGCCATTCTGAACAGTGTGAGATGATATCTCATTGTAGATTTGATTTGCATTTCTCTAATGATTAATGATGTTGAGCATTCTTTCATGTGTCTGTTGGCAATCTGTATATCTTCTTTGGAGAAATGTCTGTTTAGGTCTTCTGCCCATTTTTGGATTGGGTTGTTTGTTTTTTTGATATTGAGCTGCATGAGCTGCTTGTATATTTTGGAGATTAATCCTTTGTTGGTTGCTTCATTTGCAAATAGTTTCTCCCATTCTGAGGGCTGTCTTTTTGTCTTGTTTATGGTTTCCTTTGCTGTGCAAAAGATTTTAAGTTTCATTAGGTCACATTGGCTTATTTTTGTTTTTATTTCCATTTCTCTAGGAGGTGGGTCAAAAATGATCTTGCTGTGATTTATGTCATAGAGTGTTCTGCCTATGTTTTCCTCTAAGAGTTTTATAGTGTCCGGTCTTACATTTAGATCTTTAATCCATTTGGAGTTTATTTTTGTGTATGGTGTTAGGGAGTGTTCTAATTGCATTCTTTTACTTGTAGCTGTCCAGTTTTCCCAGCACCACTATTGAAGAGGCTGTCATTTTTCCATTGTATAGTCTTGTCTCCTTTATCAAAGATAAGGTGACCATATGTGCATGGGTTTATCTCTGGGCTTTCTATCCTGTTCCATTATCTATATTTCTGTTTTTGTGCCAGTACCATAATGTTTTGATTACTGTAGCTTTGTAGTAAAGTTTAAAGCCAGGAAGCCTGATTCCTTCAGCTCCATTTTTCTTTCTCAGGATTGCTTTGGCTGTTCAGGGTCTTTTGTGTTTCCATACAAATTTTTAAATTTTTTATTCTAGTTCTGTGAACTTTAAATAAGTTATGATAATAATGCAAATGACCCATGAGGATGGATATAGATATAGATATTCTCTTCTCATTGTCCAAGAGAGCAACCAGGTTCCCACAGTAAAAATCAGAGAAAAATGTCCTCTTGTTTCTGGCAGGATAGGAATAGAGACCATTTTGAAATGCCAGAATGCTTTGTTTTTCCTAATAAAGGCTGCCCTCAGGAGAAATCAGTGAATCAGAGCTTAATCTGCTGGACAATTTTTAGAATCTAACCAACCTTAGGGAAGAGAAATGCCCAACTCCAGTGAACTTTAGCCATCCTGTCCCCTCTAAGAGGGGAGAAAAATTCTGAGAATCTTTTATGAATTCCATAATGCAGAAGCACTGGTTCACTAAGAGACTGTGACCTAATCATAAGAATATAAAACACTTTCCCTCCCCACCACACCTTGCTGCCACATTGGCAAAGGCCTACTTACAGAGCTTCCTTTTACCTGGTACATCATGTGTGACTATCAAAAATAAATTACAAGGCATACTAAAAGGTGAAAAATAATTTGAAGAGACAGAGCAAGCATCAGAACAAGACTTGGCAGAAATGTTGGAATTAGCAGAGTGGGAATTTAAAACAACTGTAATTAATATGCTAAGGGCTAATGGATAAAGTAGACAGCATGCAAGAACAGATGGACAGTGTAAGCAGAGGGATGAAAATCCTAAGAAGCAAAAAGAAATGCTAGAGGTAAAAATCATTGTAACAGAAATGAAGAATGCCTTTGATGTGCTTATTAATAGACACAGCTGAGGAAAGAATATTTGCGCTAGAAGATGTATCAATAGAAGTATGAAAAACCAAAAGCAAAGAGAACAAAGAAAAAATAAAACAGAATAGAATATCAAAGGACTGTTGGACAACTATATATGTGTAATGAGAATTCTAGAAGGAGAAGAAAGAGAAAAAGGAACAGAAAAATATTTGAAAGAGTAATGACTGAGAATTTCCCCAAATTAATGTCGGAAACCAAACTACAGATACAGGGAGCTCAGAGACTATCAAGCTGGATAAATGCACCCCACCCCCCAGAAAAAAATCTCTACACCTGGGCATATTATTTTCAAACAACAAAAATATCAAAGATAAACATAAAATTCTGAAAGAAGACAGAGGAAAAAAAAACACCTTTTATTTTTGAGAAACAAAAATAAAAATTACTTCATTGTTAAACTCAGAAAACAGGAAAGGAAGAAGAGAGTGGAATAAAATATTTAAAGTATTGAGAGAAAAACAAACACTAACCTAGAATTATGTACTCTGCAGAATTACTCTTTAAAAGTGAAGGTGAAAAAAGACTTTCTCAAACAAACACTAAGGAAATTTGTTATCAGTAGACCTGCCTTGCAAGAAATGTTAAAAGAACTTCTTAGACACAAAAATATATAGGTCAAAAACTAGGATCTACATAAAGCATAATCATTGAAGAAGCAATAAGTGAAGCTAAAATTAAAATTATTTTTCTTAACTGATCTGATAGCAGTTTGTCCAAAATAATAACTGTTATGTATGCCATATGTGTATACATATGCTTATGTAAGCTTATATTTAAGTTAAATGAATGGCAGCATTGATACAAGGGACAGAAGGGAGGAGTTAAGATTATTTTGTTATGAGAAACTTGCCCTACCCTTGAAGTGATACAGCGTTATTTGAAAATGGATGTGAATTAGTTGTAAATGTATATTTCAAACTCTAGAGCAACTACCAAAAAAAAAGTTTTTAAAGTATGTTAAGAAAGAAGATGAAATCATATAAAATTCTCAACTAAAACCACAAAAGGCCAAAAAAGAAAAAGAAAGAAAAATAGGAACAAAGAACAAACGCAAACACAGGCAAAAATCAGAAATCAATAACATGGCAGATATAAATTTAAATATATCAGTAATCACTTTGAATGTCAAATGGTCTAAATACACCAATTTAAGACAGAGATTACCACAGGATCAAAAACAAAACCCAACTATATGTTGTCTACAAGAAACCCACTTTAGCTACAAAGTCACATATAGATTAAAAGTAAATGGATGGAGAAAAAGAACCATGATAAAAAATAATGGAAGGAAAGCAGGAGTAGCTTTATTAATTTCAGATAGAGCAGACTTCTAAGCAAGGAAAGTTATCAGGGGTAAAGGAGGGCATCCCATAATGATAAAGGAGTCAATTCTCCAAGAAGGCATAGCAATCCTTAGTGTGTATGTTCCTAACAATAGAGTGTCAAACCACATGAGACAAAAACTAATGCAACTGCAAGGAGAAATAGATGAATCTACTGTCATATTGGAGACTTCACACCCCTCTATCAAAAATTAACAGATCCAGCAGGCAGCAAATCAGTGAGGACATAGTTGATCTCAACAACATCATCAGTCAACTGAATATAATTGTTATCTACAGACTACTTCATCCAACAGCAGCAGCATACACAATCTTTTCAAGCTCATATGCAACATTCACCAATATAGACCACATTCTGGTCTATAAGCACAAGTTAAGAAAATTTAGAAGAAAATAGATCATATGATGGCTATTCTTAGACCACAGTGGAATTAAAGTATATGTAAATAACAGAAAGATAAGTGAAATATGCCAAAACATACACATTTAAATAACACATGAGGCAATGAATAAATATAAAAATAAAATTTAAAATATGAGCTATATGAAAATGAAAACACAACTTATCAAAATTTGTGGGATGCAGTGTAAGCAGTGCTTAGAGGAAAGTTTGTAGCATTGCTACAGATATAGTTGACCCTGAACAATGCAGACATTAATTAGACATTAGATACAGTTGACCCTGAACAATGCAGACAATGTCATATGCAGTTGAAGATCTGTGTATAGCTTTACAGTTGGCCTTTCATATTTGTGGATCCACATCCATGGTTCTGCATCTGTGGATTCAACCAACTGCAGATTGTGTAGTACTGTAGTATGTATTTACTGAAAAAAATCCAAGTATAAGTGGATCCATGCAGTTCAAACCCATGTTGTTCAAATATCAAAAGATCAATGGTATTAGAAAAGAAAAAAGATCTAAAATAAACAATCTAGGTTTCCATCTTAGGAGACTATAAAAAGAAGTGCAAATTAAATCCAAGGTATATAGAAAAAAAAAGAAGTAATAAAAATTAAAGGAGAATACAATAAAATTGAAAAAGGTAATCAGTAGAGAAAATCAGTGAAACCAAAAGTTTGTTCTTTAAAAAGATCTACAACATAAATAAGCCAGTAGTCAGGATAACTAAGAAAAAAAGGACACAAATTATTAATATCAGAAATGAAAGAGGGGACATCAGTAAAGATCTTATTCAAAGGATAACAAAGTAATACTCTGAAGAACTCTGTGCCCACAAATTTGATAACCTAGATGAAATGAACCAATTTCTTGAAAGACACAAGCTGCACAAACCCTCACAAGAATAAATAGACAATCTAAATAGGCCAATAACTGTTAAAGCAATTGAATCAAATAATTAACCTTCCAAAACAGATAACACCAGGTCCAAACAGGTTCTGTGGTGAATTCTACCAAATATTATCATTTGGAAAGAAGAAATTATACCAATTCTCTGCGATCTCTCTAAGAGGACAGAAGCAAAGGGAATACTTTCTAACTCATTCTATAATGCCAGTATTACCATAATGCCAAAACCATACAAAGATATTATAACAAAAGAAAACTGCAGACCAGTATCTCTCCTGAACATAGATGCAAATATTCTGAACAAAATATTAGCAAATGAAATCCAAAAATGTATAAAAATAATTATACACCACAACCAAGTGGGATTATCCAGGTATGCAAAGCTGTTTCAATATTCAAAAATCAATGAAGGTAATACATCACATCAATAGGAAAAAAAAATCACATGTTCATATCAATAGATGCAGAAAAAGCATTCAACAAAGTCCAACACCTCTTCATGATTAAAAACACTTAGTAAACTAGGAATAGAGAGGAACTTTCTCAAATGGAAAAAAATATCTGCCAAAGAATGACAGCTAATATGAAACCTAGCAGTAAGACACTCTTTTCCCCACTAAGATCAAGAACAAGACAATGATGTCTTTCTCACAATTCTTACCGAATACTGTATTGGAATTTCTAGCTAATGCAGTAAGACAAGCAGAGAAAATAAAAGCATACAGATTGGGAAGGAAGAAATAAACCTGCTTTTGCTCACAGATGACATGATTATCTATGTAGAAAATCAGTAAGAATTGACAGACAAACCCCTCTTGGAACTAATAAGCAATTATATCAAGGTTGCAGGATACAAGGTTGATACTCAAAAATTGATTGTTTTTCAGTATGTCAGCAATGAACAGGTGGATTTTCAAATTTAAAAACACCATACTATTTACAATAGCACCCCTCCCAAAACTGAAATACTTAGGTATAAATCTAACGAAACATGTACAAGATTTGCATGAGAAAAACTGAAAACTCTCATGAATGAAATCAAAGAACTGAACAATGGAGAGAGATATTCCATGTTCATGGACAAGAAAACTGAATATTATCAAGACATCAGGTTTTTCTAAAGTTCATCTATAGATTTAATGCAATTCCAATAAAAAACCTAGCAAGTTATTTTGTGGATATCCCAACTGATTCTAAAGTCTGTATGGGGAAACAAAATACCCAGAATAGTCAACACAATATTGAAGGAGAGAACAAAGTTTGAGGAATGATGATACCCAACTTCAAGACTTAGTGTAAAGCTACAGAAATAGAATGTGGTATTGGTAAAACAATGGATGAACCAAAAAAAAGGGACAGACCAGACAGCTCAGAAATAGACCCAAGACGTAGTCAGTTAATCTTTGACAAAGGAGCCAAGACAATACCATGGAGCAAGGATAGTCATTTCAGCAAATAGTGCTGAACAACTGGACAGCTGCACACAAAAAAATGAATCTAGACACAGACCTTATACTCTTCACAAAAATTAACTCAAAATGGGTTATGGACTTAAATATAAAACACAAAACTATAAAACTCCTAGAAGGGCTTCCCTGGTGGCACAGTGGTTGAGAATCTGCCTGCCAATGCAGGGGACACGGGTTCGAGCCCTGGTCTGGGAAGATCCCACATGCTGCGGAGCAGCTGGGCCCGTGAGCTGCAATTACTGAGCTTGCGCATCTGGAGCCTGTGCTCCGCAACAAGAGAGGCCGCGATAGTGAGAGGCCCGCACACCGCGATGAAGAGTGGCCCCCACTTGCCGCAACTAGAGAAAGCCCTCGCACAGAAACGAAGACCCAACACAGCCATAAATAAATAAATAAATAAATAAATACAAATTAAAAAAAAAAAAACTCCTAGAAGATAACACAGGGAAAACCTAGTGGCCTTGGGTATGATGATGACTTTTTAGATAACAGCACTAAATGTGAAATCCATGAAAGAAATAATTGACAAGCTGGACTTCATTAAAATTAAAAACTTCTGCTTTGAAAATGACAATGTCCAGAGAATAAGAAGACAAGCCACAGACTGGGAGAGAATATTTGCAAAAGAATATAATTTCCTCCTTTCTGATAAAGGACTGTTATACAGTATATACAAAGAATACTTAAAACTCAACAATAAGAAAACAGACAACCCAATTAAAAAATGGATGAAGACCTTACTAAATACCTCACCAAAGGAGAGATACAGAGGGCAAATAAGCATGTGAAGAGATGACTTCACCATGTCCCTTCATCTGGCACAGAGCTTAACCAGTCCATACCAAAGTTTCTGCTATAGTCTAACCTCATGCTTTGCTACAGTAGCCCACATGTCATGCTTCCTGGCTCTCAGCTAAGTTCTCTTGTATAGTCCCACTTTATGATACACAATAGCATTTGGGTCTCATTCACACCATGCAGGACTTAAGAAGTACTGTAAGGGAAAAACAGTCTCTTCTGTGTGTCTCTTCTACTTTGAATACTCCACTTCTGATCATCAAATGTGTGGTAGTTTTTCCCATACTAAGCAATTCTCCAACTCTCAGGACACCAGCTGGGTGTCCTACAATTTAATTCAATTCTGATACTATCTCCCTGGAGGTAACATCAGATCCTACAGGCTAAGGGATCAGTCCTACAAGACTGCCCCCTTCACACACACCCACACACACACACACACACACACACAAACACACACACTTCAGATGCCAGTCACCAAGTCCAGGCTATTACCTGTGCTTCTGACTGACAAGCTATAAATCAGAGGTCCCCTGTATACAACTTTGGATTCCCTTAATTTGCTAGAGTAGCTCACAGGACTCAGAAAAACAAAACAAATAGACTGCCAGCTATTTCTCCAGGAAAAAAAAAAAATTGAGTTTATTTAGGATCAGCAAAGAATTGCAATTTGGGGTCTGCAAACATGGCAAGCAATGTCCCCAGTAAAAATGGACAGGAGAATTCTCTTTTAGAGGAAAAAGGAAGTTTGGAGGGCTTTAGTAAACAGAGAGTCCATTGGAAGAATTAAGAGTTTGAAGTATAGTGGCTTTTCATTGGTTGAGGTTTTTTTTTGTTTTGTTTTTTTTAATTAATTAATTTATTTATTATTTATTTTTGGCTGCATTGGGTCCTCATTGCTGCACGCGGGCTTCCTCTAGTTGCGGCGAGCGGGGCTACTCTTTGTTGCTGTGCGCGGGCTTCTCATTGTCGTGGCTTCTCTTGTTGTGGAGCACGGGCTCTAAGCATGCAGGCTTCAGTAGTTGTGGCACGTGGGCTTAGTAGTTGTGGCTTGTGGGCTCTAGAGCTTAGGCTCAGTACTTGTGGTGCACAGGCTTAGTTGCTCCGCGGCATGTGGGATCTTCCCGGGCTAGGGCTCAAACCCGTGTCCCCTGCATTGGCAGGCGGATTCTTAACCACTGCACCACCAGGGAAGCCCCCATTGGTTGAGTTTTGCCAGTCTCTCATTGGCTGAGCTCTTGCCAGGCAAGAAGAGGAAGTCAGTTTTTCTTCCTTTTGGGCTCTGCTATCGCTGTGGGGATACAATGGTATGGTCTCCCAGCTCTGTTGAATTGAGGTTCCTGTTTACTAATTTTTTACACATTTTACTTACTAGATTACTGGTTAATTATAAAAGGATACAACTCAGGAACAGCCAGATGAAAGAAATGCATAGGACAAGGTATAAGGGAAGGGGCAAGGAGCTTCCATGCCCATTCCCAAGCATGCCACTCTCCCTGCACCTCCAAGTGTTCAGTAACCCAGGAGCTCTCCTAACCCTGTCCTTTTGGGTTATTAAGCAGACTTTATATTGTAGGCATAATTGGTTAAATCATTGGCCATTGGTGATTGATTCAACCTCCATCTCCAATTCCCTCCCTGGAATTGGGGTTGGGGGTAGGGGGTAAGGTGAGAAGCTGGAGCTAAAAGTTCCAACCACCTAGTCGTGAGTTTGGTTCCCCGAGGCAAACAGCTCAGATCCTTAGGGTCTTACCAAAAGTCATCTCATTAACATAAACTCAAGTGTGGTTGAAAGGGACTTGTTGAATAACAAAGGCATCTTTATTGCTCTTATCACTTAGGAAATTCCAAGGGTTTTAGGAGCTTTATGTAAGGAACAGGGACAAAGATCAAATATATATTTATTATAATCACAATATCACATGTGTTCAGGAAAGCCACACTCTTCCCCTCCTAGTTTAATTAGCTTCTCATTAAGAATCTCTTTGACATGCCCACTCCCAAGATTTTATTATAGGGCAAACTTCAAAGGAATCTCTTTCCAGAATTCCAGATGTAAAGTGAGACAAAGGCCCTGCCTTTACATTTCATGATCTTACCTGATGCTCCACTCTGGGATCAAACATGGAGAAAGGAGACCGAAACACATAGGTTCCAACCTCTGGGTCTCTCACTTGGATCTCCTTTCTTTTCCCATCAATCATAGTGCTGTTGTGGACACTAGTTTCTTCCCTTCTTCAACACCTTATTCTTCTTCTTTCTATCAGGAAGTGGTCTAGTCTGCTTCTTGTTACTACAGGGGAGAAAAAAGTTTTACTTGACCATGTCAGAGTCCCTAGCCAGGTCTGAAATTTAAGCTGACAAAGACAGATTAACAGGAGGAAAGCATACACATTTTATTGAATTTTTGTATGTACATGGGGGCCTTCATGAGAGAATAAAGACGCAATATAGTGACCAGGGAAAGAAACTCTTATACCTTGTATACAAAGAAATGATACATTTGTGAAAAATTGACAAGACAAAGGGGTTTGGGCTAGGGATAGTAAATGGTCAAGAGGTAACTAGGAAGATAAGGGTAAATTTAACAAGGGTTTTTTTGGTACAGATTTCTTGGCCCCAAATTTCCTCTCTCTGGTGATAAGAATGTATTATTTTTAAATTTAAAAAAAAAAAAAATCCCACAAGGACTCAGAGGCAAAGAATATACAAATCAATTTTCACTGCAAAGTAAAGGAGCTGTTACAGTGGAGGATTACTGGACTGAATGTCAATATTATGACATAGTATGAGTGTGTTTCATGTTTGGTAATTGCAATCATTGTTGCTTTTGTTGTGGTCATCCATGTACAATGCTTGGTGTCAGTCTATTTATGTCTTGTAAAAATAAAATACAGTGTGTGTGTGTGTGAATAAAAAAAAAAAAAAAACATCCAAAAGAAAAAAGAAAACCCAACCAGGAGTGGGATAAGGAGGGTGGGATACGGAGGGTGGGATAGGGAGGGTGGGAGGGAGATGCAAGAGGGAGGGGATATGGGGATATACATATACATGTAGCTGATTCACTTTGTTATACAGCAGAAACTAACACACCATTGTAAAGCAATTATACTCCAATAAAGATGTTAGAAAAAAAAACAACAACCACCAAACAAAAACCAAACAACCAAACTCATAGAAAAAGAGATTTGTGGTTACCAGAGTTGGGGGGTGGGAGTGGGAATTGGATGAAGGGGGTCAAAAGGTACAAACTTCCAGTTATAAGATAAATAAGTACTAGTGATGTAATGTACAACATGATTAATATAATGAAAAAAAAAAAAAAAAAAAAAGAATGTATTATTTTCTCCTAGTACAGGGAGTGTACCTTTCACATGGAGATTTATCTTTTGCTTTCAGGGAAGAAAGGTGAGTTGGGGGAGGTCAGAGTGACCTTCCTGCTTTTGCTATTTTCTCAAATTCTTTCAGTTTAAGATTTTCAATATGCCAAGGTGCCATATTTTGGGATAGCATGTCCTAAACCCCATCATTACATTAGAGAGGCAAATAAATTTGAATTTTATTTTGTCTCTTGAGAAAACCTGACTATCAAGCCTACTGTTTCACTTTGAACTTGAAAAATTCTACTTTGGTTGTCAGAGAATGTGTTAACCCTTTCTTTCTCATATGATGTATTTGGATGGGGCTAGTTGCAGACAACACAGACAACTTTTCCAAACCTACAAAGAAAATGATTTATTGCCAGATATTTACTGGCTAAAAATATCATTGAAGGAAAGGAACTGGCTTCAGACCAAACTTCAGAACAATTCTTAATCTTCAGAATCATACTGCAGGATTCAGCTCCAGGGCTCAAAATCTGGAAGTTGTTTACCCCAAAATTATTCTCCTTTGCCACAATCAGGAAACCGTTAATATTACTAAGGTAGTCTCCCAATCAAGTGGTCATTAAACACAGGGCCATATTGCTGCTGATAACAAAATGGAACCTCATACTCTGCATCTCATCCCACTTTGCTGTTTCAAATTCAAATCACGTATGAGAATATATGACGGGTGGATGCTAAATCAAATCTAGAATCCTAACTATAAGAGGATCTAAAGTGTAATTTTAACTTCTCAGCACAGATAACGCACACTAGAGGGAAGCTGAAATGGATATTGAATGTGCCAATCTACAGTATATTGCACATGCAAAGCATTGAAGACAGTACATGGCACAGAATAATTTTAAAATATTTTTAAAGTGTTTTTTGGTCATTGCTATTGTTATTATTTGAATTTCAGTTTAAAAATTTTAAATTCATCCTTCTCACACTCAGGTGACTTTAGATAATAAAGGAGAGGGTTATGCACACTAAAACGCATATGAGAAAACCACATTAATATATGTCTCAGTTACACTTGTATATTATTATAAATTTTTAAGACAACAATTAAGATAAGTTTACTACTTCCCTGACCTTATTAGATATAAAATGTTAAAATATTCAAGGTTATTTAATGGACATTTGCCATTTGTTTAAACCCACCCCAAATGGAATTGTAAATGGTCCAAATGTATATCTCGGAATTTACTTTTTCCTAAAGCTAATTTCTCCTCTCTAATTGTCTTTGATTCATTCTATTCTCTTCTATTTCTCCTTTCTCAGATTTTTCCACTAATTTTCTTACCTGATTTCCTTTCCTCTTCATCTTGCCTTTTATCATCCCCCTGCCATTTTTGTTGTTGTTGTTGTTGTTTTGGTTTTTGTTTGTTTTGTTCTTATCCTTTCTGTATTTGTATTGCCTGGACATTTAGGAAGCATCCTTCCACTTTTACAGCTTTTCCACATTAGCAGTTAAATTGACTTGAAATATTTAATCATGTGTCTATGCTTTAATCACATGCTCTAGATTAATTTAATGACTTGCCTATTTCCAAAGATTGAATGCTTACTTTAATTCTGTCTTGTCAATAATAGATTCCTATCCAATAGAAATTAATCAGTTATAGAGGAATATGATGTGTTTCCTGGTTGCTTGTGCCACTTTTATATATTTCTAATACGTAAGGTGTTATCACAATATGCAAATCCCCAACAACACCTAGGAAAGTTTTATCACAGTAGACACTTAATGCTTATCCATTAGAATTTGGCTCTTGATTGGTTCACTTTTATTCCTAGTATTTATGGCAACGTTCCTGAGGAGATTCAGGTATTAACAGAGTAATCAAGACCAGGCAGACAAATGAGCAAAAGAGAGCATAGTATTTAAGAACAGAACAACAACAAAAAAAAGAGTTCCAAATAAACAGCTTACAAGTAGGATTGACTCAGCTTCAGGTGATGGACAGAGTAGATGGAAGTCATGGTAATGGGTGAGAGGGACAAGAAAGTTGTTTTAGCTTATATACAGTAAATTATTCTACACTCTGCGAGGAAAATAAAAAGAATTAAAAGGCAGAGTGCTATCTCTATAAAATTTTTCTGTGATCAATATACAACACACAAATTGGTAGCAATTCATCTGACCATAGGAAACTATAGTAATGCCTCATCTAGATAAGTTTTTTTAAACTATATTTGTCATATATGTAATTTTTACAAATTTCTCCTCATAGTTAAACTATTTAAAAATTTTTAGTCCATTTAAATTACATTTTTCCACAATATATTATTTTATGCAATATATTATTTTTTCTAAATTACTGAGATTGAGCACATTTTAGCCCTTTATTGATAACATGGGTCATTGTTTTGAATCTTTATCATTAAACATTGTAATAACATAAATCCATGTCAGTTTTTGTGTAGCCAGGCTTTCTTCTTTAGTACTAAGTTATCACTTTTACTTTGCTCATTCATTTCCTTCTGGTTTCTGTTCCTAATGCATGATGGACTGGAAAGTGAGATCACTATTCTGCTTAAACTTTGAATGATACAGTAGTTAATAAATTCCTAAGAGTAGCTGTAACAAATTTAATATATAGCTTCAGCTCATGGGTGTCTTATAAGCTATTTGGTTTTCTCAGATTTCTAGTCTACTAATTTTCTCATTTGGGGCAGATTCCTAAACTTTCATAGTACTAAAATATTGAGGAAATAAAAAATATATACAATGAATTCCTTAAAATCAGGCAAAGAAATGAGCAATAACAGACAGTGTTTGAGTAGTAATATCCAATAGATTTATGAATACCAGAAAGATTCACTTTTGAATAGTGACAGCATTTCTGTCAGTAATGGCCATGGGACAGATATCTAGAGTAATTACAAATACCTGAGCATAGCTGGGAAAAGATGTTTTCAAATGAAATACACAGTTCTCACTTGATTTGACTCACAGGCTTATATAGATCAATGAATAAGTACATAGATTTTGAAATCAAGATTCCCTGGATGCAAATTGAAGCTCTACCATTTACTAGCTATGAAAACTTACCCAAATTACTTAACCTGTATGTGCCTAAGTTTCCTCATCTATATGTGGAGGCAATGGGAACATTCTCATGCAATGCTGTTGTAAGAACTGACACAGTAGTTCATGTGAAGTATTTAGAAGCTTGTCTGATGTTCATTTCTCAGTAGGTCTTATTATTAAACGACAGAGGAAATTTGAAAAGAACAATCAAGACATTTTCTTTACTTGTTTTTCTTTTCCGGCAAATGACAGTTTCTGGTTATATACGCTATAAATTTGTTTAAAAATCCTGTGTGGCATCTGAAGTATGTGTGCATGTAAATGTTGACACGTTTCAGAACACAATTTATAGAGAGCCAAAGAGAGTCAAAGATCCGCCATTACTTGTTAAATAGCTTTCCTAAAGTGGCAAAAGTTGGTAGCATCTTTTCCAAAGGGTGCTTTATTCATACTAACTAATTAAGTGAATGGGCTTTCTGGTTTTAATTAAGTGGAGTGTTTGTATATGTATCATGTTTGTATACTCAGAGGCAATAAGGGTGAGATTTTAATACAGAAAGGAAGAAATAGCCACTAAAAAATTCAAGCCTGTTCAATTAAAAATCCTACCTGATAGTTCTATGCAATGCAAAGTTAATGGACTGGTTCGAATTCCATAAAGTGGTACTTTTTTTTTATCATTTGAAATGGCTCATGGATCTCATATGAACATACCTAATATTTCTGCAGCATTACCTCTTCAGAGGTATAATCACACTGTGTATCAATAAAGATAAAATATGTGGTAAGTGAAATTTTGCTTTCTGGCTGCTTTGGGATTATATGGCTAATGGCCGTGGGGCACACACTCAGGCAATTAGAATAAGGAGATTCCTTAGCTCTGACAGCACAGGCAAGATGCTTAAGTGTGCAAAACGAGCACACCAGGGAGTAGGGGCAAAGGTGGTACATCCGTGGATGATTTTAAGTTTTGGTATACAGGAGTTCAGGGAGCAAGTCTGTTTAGGATATTATTTTAGAGAAGATAAAAGAAAATGGAATAAGTGAAATAACTGGAATGTACATGGGCCAACTACATTGCCTTATGTGGCCTAGATAGGTGGAAAGATTGATAAACCTACAAGAATGGAGACTCAGCTGTCAGCAAATCAGCTGAATGGCTTTAGACAAGCTACTTCTCTGTGGGTCTCAGTTTTACAACTTATAGGATAAAGATATTCAGAAATATTAGTTGAGTGCCTGCCATGTGCCAGCTGTTGAGCTAGGCTTAGGATACTATGAAAGGTGGCACAGTTCCTTTTCTGGATTGGGAGCCTTGCATTATGAAGAGGAAGGCAGGAATCCAGTAAAGTACAAGTGCTGTGATTTTATTTCTACTAATGGGAAGAGAAGGGGGAGAAGAAAAGGAGTGTACAATCTTAATTGCAGATGGGGGCAGAGAAGTAAGATAAGTGGGTGTTTGTGAGGGATGGGGAGACAGCAGAAGACTTCAGGCAGGAAGGGCAAGCTGGAAATTCTGGGAGCAGCAAGCCCTTTGACAGTGTGTCAAAGACAGGAATGTAAACACTTGCAAATAGTTAAATTATCACATCTTGAATGCCTAGGTATTTTGAGGAAAGCAGATACTAGTGTTGAGCTAAATAGTCAATCATCATGGCACTCTTTGGAGTAGGGTGAGAAGGACTCTAAGGTTTCAGTGCAAACAATTGTAGCGCTACATCCTCCGATGTGATTCTATTCCACCTCCATTGATATGAATCAGGTAATTGTCCTGAGCCATGTAGAGTCACTTTTTGCAATAGCTTCTCACATAAATAGCCTGTTAAGAATTCTTGAGAAGCTTTCTCACGTAAATGTTTTTACAATTATCTGAGGCTATGAATCTACATCAGGATGAATGCTATATCCTCAATGTAACTATAAACTTACAAATTTTATGTTTAGACTTTATCGTCCTCTGGGTCATTGCTGAAAAGATTATTCAACACGACATAAAAAAAAATTGATAGGGATAGCAAACATGATAAGTGTCTCAACAATTATAATATCACTTTCTATTTAAAGGAGAGAGTATTTATCCTTTAAGTTAAACTTTGGCCCTACAATCCTTTACAATGATATAAGGGAAAATAAGCCTAGGTTCATTTGGACACCCTCAAAAAGCGGGCCAGAATATTGATGACTAAATTGCACTGCAGGTAGAATTGCACAGCCCCCATGTTACTGAAGCCCTTTGAATATCTGACAATTAGGAAAAACTCTATTTAGAACTGTGCATGTGACAGAGACTAGAAATGACTCCTATGAATAGCTTATATTACATCAAGAAGGCACCAGATGATTAATTTCAGTAAATCCTACCTTTATGCTCTAGGTCATAACTAAAAGTTTCTAACATAAAGGAAGTAGCTGTTGCCTCATGATGTATCATAACATTTTAGAAATGGAAGAAAGTTGAGCATGCATCTGTCAATAGTACTATTCCCTTGGACTATATATTAGGGTTCTCTAGAGAAACCAAACCAGTAGGAGATATATATCCTGCTGAAAGAAGAGAAAGAGAGATTTATTATAGGAATTGTTTTATGTGATTATAGAGGCTGAGAAGTCCGACAACTGCCCTCTGCAAGCTGGTGTGATTCAGTCTGAGCCCAAAGGCTTGAGGAGTGCCAAAGTCCAAGGACAGGAGAAGATGGATGTCCCAGTTCAAAGAGAGAGTGAGGGAATTAGCCCTTTCGCCACATTTTGTTCTATTTGAGCCCCCAAGGAATTGGATAATGCCCACCCACATTGGGGAAGGCCACATGCTTTGATCAGTTCTCCAATTCAAATGCTAATCTCTTTGGAAACATCCTCACAGACACACCCGGAAGTAATGTTTTACCAACTATCTGGGCATATTAGCCCAGTTAAATTGACATGTAAAATTAACCATCACAGACTAGGTGGAGAGAAGTGAAAGACATGCTCAAGTGGGCACAGACCTGAACCCCTGACTCTTAGTCTGATGCTCTTTCACAAGTAGCTTGATGCTTTGTTATGTAGTAATAACAGTAAATACAGATTCAAAAAGTTCTAGGGAACATGTGAGTTGTGAGAACATATACTAAGCAAACTCAGTATAAGAAAATCCATATCTATGTACATGATTGAATTTCAGTAATTTTTATCTTTCAAAAGTGTTCACTGAAAACTTCCTTAAAGGAGTAAACCATTAATTTATTTAAGATTTTTATTGGTTTGTACTATATTCATGGCACTGTACATTTATAGTATGAAATATACTCATAAACTGCCTTTTAGTTGTTTGCTTTTTCTTCTGTTCTGAGGGATTCTGAATGTGTTAATGGACAGATAATACAAAAAGAAAACTTGATTAGTGCCTTGGTAACAGGCAACAAACATGCCATGTCATAAAAAATTATTCCGGTATTTATGACACTTACTTTTGTGCAGGGATATAGGAAAATGTCATGAGAGCTATCACCCCAGTTCTAACAGAGGGAGGAACAAGCCCAGGGGAGGACTGGAACAAAAATGTCTAAGTGAAACCATGTAACTCAGATTGGGACTTGAACCCACAGTCTTTTAACTGAGGTCACACACCTGATCTCAGGACTTAATGAAGCTCAGGTTCTTGATGTCTCATGGCAGAAAGAATTCAGTGAGAGACAAGGTGATAGGTAAGAAGTGGATTTATTTGGAGAGAAACACACTGCACGGACAGAGTGTGGGCCATCTCAGAAGGCGAGAGTGGCACCAGGGTATGGGGTTGTCAGTTTTTATTGGGATGGGTAATTTCGTAGGCTAATGAATGGGAGGAGTATTCCAGGTATTTTGGGGAAGGTGAGGATTTCCAGGAATTGGGCCAGCGCCCACTTTTTGAACTTTATGGTCTGCCTCGGAACTGTCATGATGCCTATGGGTGTGTCGTTTAGCTTGCTGATGTGTTACAATGAGTGTATACTAAGGCTCAAGGTCTGGTAGAAGTCAACTCTTCAGCCATCTTGGACCTATTTGGTTCTAATCAGTTTATGTTGTGTCCTTGGGCTATGTCATTCTTTTAAAGATTGTGCCCTGCCCCCTTCCCTCCTGTTTCATAAGTACCTGGCACTGTTGGTTGGTCGGGAGTAAAACATTATAAAAATAAAAGATTTTAAAAATTTGATTATCTTATCTACATGCCTTGTAAAATATTACTGCTGTTTGAAAAACAAAGTCTGAGATTTTCTTATACAGTGCTTTTTCTAAAATCTTTTCATCATGTTTTTAACGACCATGATGTTCAACAGATCTTAAACATTGTTGAAAATCCACCATTCCGGATAATATGCTCTCTGTTTCTCCTCTCTTACACCCTTAAGTGCCTGCCACTTAGTAGACACATAATACAAATTTGTTGAATGAAAACATGGTAATTTTCAATGTAGGAATAATTTTAATACATCAAAGAGAATTATTCAATTTCCTGGTCTTTAAACATTTTATTAGAGGAATAAATTCTCACTGAGAATGATAGTAATCACAACTTTATTATCTCCTGTTTATTATGATATTATGCAGCAAGTAGAAACCAGGATATCAGTTGCTCGGTAGCCATAACTACCATGGATTTTCTCATATCAGTATAACCAGTCAAAGAAATTTGATCAAAATATCAAGGAGTGTTTCACCAATAACCAAATAATGCATTTTAAGGATTTTTTTTTTCAAAGGAATTCCTTTATTTTTATTATTTATTTATTTATTCATTTATCTTTGGCTGTGTTGGGTCTTCGTTTCTGTGCAAGGGCTTTCTCTAGTTGCGGCGAGCGGGGGCCACTCTTCATCGCGGTGCGCGGGCCTCTCACTATCACGGCCTCTCCTGTTGCGGAGCACAGGCTTCAGACGCGCAGGCTGAGTAGTTGTGGCTCACGGGCCTAGTCGCTCCGCGGCAGGTGGGATCTTCCCAGACCAGGGCTCGAACCCATATCCCCTGCGTTGGCAGGCAGATTCTCAACCACTGCGCCACCAGGGAAGCCCAATAATGCATTTTAAATGTGTCCTCAACCTTTGTAATTCCAACAAAAAATACATACTAAGAAGTTTATGTTGTGATACTAAAATCTAGATAAATTACAAACTGCAGTCCAAGACAACACAGATCATCTCCTCATCTTCTTTAGGAAGCTGCCATAACTAAGGAAGCATCTGTGGTGTTGAGTTTAAACTACTCCTAATATCGCTGCCTTGGTGTCCATTTTTTGTGGCTAAACAGATTGCAGGGGCCTTGAACTGACATTAGCCTCTCCCTAGTGCATTTCCTAGATAAGAGCCAACAGAGTCACAAGAAAGTGTAAGTTCCTGGTGTGACTTCTGCAAGCCTGCGCTGATGGTCTCTTCTGCCTCCCATTTCCATCCCCTGTGTGCCCCTTAGATGAAGACCCCTGTGCAGCTTACCAAAACCCAGCTCTTTTGCATTTGAATTGACCAATTCAGCCTTAGTCCAGGAACAACCCCCAAAGCACTCTGCCTGCAGACCCTAAGAAAGGCATATGCTTCAGGTCCTGTAACTCCCTCTCTACCTTTACCCTACCTTGACCTCCCTGTGTAACCCCTGGAGGCATGCCCTGTACCTCCAGGACCTGTGAGTAATAACCTTCTCTATTTCACTTTGCCTTGAATTATTTGTTGAACTATGCCTCACCATTGAACACCCCGGGGGTCTCTACTTAAATGTTAATTTAACAAAAATCACAACATACTGGGACTTATGTTTCCAGAATATAGATAACATTATCAATATGATACAAATACTTCAATGAGCACCTAAGTAAATATTTGGCTACTGACAATTGCTATAATTTTGGAAATACAAGGAATTTGACAAACACAATAGGATGAATTTTACTTCGGATGTTATTCTTCTAATAGCCTATGCCTGTAGGTAAGCAGCATTTAGGATGCTCTATTAAAGGAGGAATCTTGGCCAGATCGCTTGAATTAGCTTTGGAAGCTCTTTGCTAACTATTCTTCTAGAATTACATTGAAGCCTGAGGCCACATTGAAGGGTAATTGAATGACTTAATTCTTGGTAGTAATTTGCAGAAATTAAGGAATAATTTTCCACACTATGTTTATTGACCTCGAGAAAGCTATTAATGTCATTAAAAGGCCTGGCTACATAAAGATAGTCAAGTATTGTGGTTGACTTAGCTTTTTGCTCCTAAATCCCCCTGTCAGAGCTGGGGTCATTTCATTCTTTCACTTATTCAATAAATAGTTATTGAGTGTCTGCTCTGTTCCAAGCCTCTCAGTTGATGAAGGAGCTACAAATAATAGTGAATAAGACATGATTTTTCATGTAGCTTGATGTTAGTAGCTTAAGAGAATAAGGTTTAACACTAGGCTCATTTTGACCTCATATGCAGATTCAAGTAGCTATGTCACCCTCTCGCCTTCCTATCTCTGAGTTATTGCCTTGCTTCCTAGCTTGGTAATTCATGTATTGGGGGGATCATTTTGTACATGTTTTCTTTCAAGTGTTTCTAGAGACTGGAATTCTGCTCCTGATACCCAGAAGGCTTTTCCCCCCACTATTACATTCTCTACCTCAGCATTGCCATCACAAGCCATCTAAAAATTGGATATTGCCAGATTCCTCTCATTGTCTGTTTCTCTTCCATTCTGGGACTTTGAGATAGATTTTGTTATTGGAACTCCTCAGTGTAAAGTGCACATCAGCTTCAACTCCAATTGTTTTATGACAGTCTTAGGACCTTTGCTATATATTGGAGAGTAGTGATGCAGAAATGCAAACAATTTTGCAAGGACATAGAATCCTTATGCTTTAAACAAGATCTGCTTTAGAATCTTTATGCTTTAAACAAGATCTGCTTTACCTTCTAGGCTGTGAGGTCTTTGAAAGATAAAACTGCTGGGGAGGAAGAAAACTTTTCTCTGCCCTTCTAGGTTCTTCTGTCTGGTCTAAGAATTAAATTGACATAAGACAGATTAACAGGAGAAAATCAAATTTAATTTTGTACATATGGGAACCCCACATACATGAGAGGTTCCAAGACAGAAATGTAAAATGAAGCATATATGCCATCCTGAGCTAAGGAATAAAATAGGGGCCTGGGGCTTCTAAGGAAGGGAGGGTTATTCACAGGATGATAAGAAGAGCAGATGTTTAGTAATTAGATGTTTGCCCTGCCATTTAGATGGGGCCACTTATATAAAATTTATCTTCAGTGATAAATCTTTTCTGGGAAAAATTCCCAATTTAAATTCTTCTGGCTGGTCAAAGATGGGGTTTGTCTCTAACCCACAGGATCTCAATTGCCTTTAGCTCAAAATAATCCTCATGCAAAGTGATGCATACTGGGGAGGCTTGTTCTGAACCCTCACAGTACCAGGTTGTATTCATGTCCTGTTGAAACCATGTAACTCAGATTGGGACTTGAATCCATGGTCTTTTAATTGAGATCACACACCTGGTCTCAGAACTTAATGAAGCTCAGTTTCTTGATGTCTCATTGCAGAAAGAATTCAGTGAGAGACAAGGTGATAGGTAAGAAGTGTATTTATTTAGAGAGAAACACTCCACAGACAGAGTGTGGGCCATCTCAGAAGGCGAGAGTGGCACCAGGGTATGAGGTTGTCAGTTTTTATGGGGGTGGGTAAGTTCATAGGCTAATGAGTGGGAGGCGTATTCCAGCTATTTTGGGGAAGTGGTAGGGATTTCCAGGAATTGGGCCACTGCCCACTTTTTGACCTTTATGATAGGCCTTGGAACTGTGGGTGTGTCATTTAGCTTGCTGATGTGTTACAATGAGCATATACTAAGGCTCAAGGTCTAGTGGAAGTCAACTCGTCCCCCATCTTGGACCTATTTGGTTCTAATCAATTTATGTCATGTCCTCAGGCTATGTCATTCTTTCAAAGATTGTGCCCTGACCCCTTTCCTCCTGTTTCACTGTCACAGCATTTAATATATGGTTATTTTGTTTTATTAAATATTTCAATGTTTCAATACAAACAGCATTATATAGTAGATGAAGAGGATCACTCCTTTCTCATTCAAGAGTGACTCAGCTCTTTTAGCCAAGAGAAAGGAGTGACTTAAAGCTATAATTTCTCTCCAGCTCAGCATTATTTGCTGCCCCCTGTTGTGTTAACTTCAAAATAGCCCAAAATAGTGCTTTAGCGATTGGTTAGGTACAGTCTCCCCTAAATTCCCAAAGCAGCATTCTTGCTGACTTCTTTAGTATTGCCTCCAAGAGCTGCAGTTTTTAAAAAACTGAAATATAACTCACATACTAAAATATCCACCCTTTTAACGTGTGCAAGTTGGTGGTTTTTAGTATATTCACAGAGTAGTGTACTTGCGGCAACTGTTAAATTCCTGATATTTATCACCCATACCCATCAGCAGTCACTCTTCATCCCCTCCAGGCTTTTGAAGCAATAATCTACTTTCTGTATCTATGGGTTTGCTTATTCTGAACATTTCACATAAAAAGAATCATGCAGTATGTGGCCTTTTTTGTCTGCTTCCTTCACTTAGCATAATGTTTTAAAGGTTCATCCATGTTGTAGCATGAATCATTCTATTTTTTTCTTTTGGCATAATAGTATTCTATTCTATTCTGTATGGATATGTTGTGTTTTATTTGTCCCTTCATCAGTTGATAGACATTTGTGTTATTTCACTTTCTGGCTTTTATGAATATTACTGCTATGAACATTCAACTACTAGTTTGTGTATGGACATATGTTTTCAATTCTCTTGGATATATATGTAGAATGAGAATTTATGGGCCATATGGTAACTTTATGTTTAACGTTTTGAGGAACTGCCAAAGTGTTTTCAAAAGTGGCT
The DNA here is from genome assembly GCF_009873245.2 of Balaenoptera musculus. Taxonomy (NCBI): domain Eukaryota; kingdom Metazoa; phylum Chordata; class Mammalia; order Artiodactyla; family Balaenopteridae; genus Balaenoptera; species Balaenoptera musculus. The sequence goes on from NC_045787.1 coordinate 73,018,265, forward strand.
GTACTATTTCACTTTCTGACCAGCAACGTATGAGAGTTTTATATTTCTCCAACTCATTGCCAACACTTGTTATAGTTTGTCCCTTTGATTATAAATATCCTAGTATTTGTGAGGTAGTATCTCACTGTGATTTTGATTTGTAATAACCTCATGACTAATGATGTTGAATATGTTTATCATCCATTTGTACATCTTCTTTGAAAAAAATTCTACTGAAATACTTTGTCTATTTTTAATAGAGTTACTGGACTTTTTACTGTTGTGTTCTAATAGTTTTTATATATTCTGGGTACTAGCCCCTAATCAGATGTATGACTTGCAAATATTTTCTCCCATTCTATGAGTTTCATTCTATGAATTTCTTCATTTTGTTCTCTGAAGCACCAAAGTTTTAAAATTCAGTGAGGCCAATTTTATCTGTTTTTTTCTTTGGTTGCTTTTGGTGTCATATCTAAGAATGAATTGCTTGATCCAGGGTTACAAACTTTGATACTAAGGTTTTCTTCTAAGAGTTTTATACTTTTAACTCTTACATTTAGATCTTTGATCCATTTTTAGCTACTTTTTTATGTGCTGTGATGATCACAACTTTTTTTCTTTTGCATGTGGATATCTAGTTGTCTTCAGCACTATAAGTTGTAAAACTTATTCTTTCCTCATTGAATTATCTTGGCACTCTTGTCAAAATTTAACTGACCATAAATGTATGGGATAATTGTACTCACAAGTCTATTCCATTGATCTATATGTCTATTCCTATACTAGTACCACATAGCCTTGATTACTATAGACTTACAGAAAGTGTTGAAATTGGGAAGCATGAGTTTCCAAACTGTGTTCTTCTTTTTCAAGATTGTTTTGTTTATTCTGAGTCCCTTGCATCTTCATATGAATTTTAAGATTTTAACAGGATTTTGTTGAATCTATAGATGAATTTGGGGAGTATTGACATTTTAACAAGTCTTCTAATCTATGAACATTGGATACTGCTTCATTTATTTAAATCTTCTTTAATTTCTTCCAATGGTATTTTATAGTTTTCACTGTACAAGTCTTGAACTTCTTTTCTTAAATTTATACCTAAGTATTTTATTATTTTTGATACTGGTATAAATAGAATTTCTTTCTCATTATTCGTGCATAGAAATATAATTAATTTTTGCCCGATGATCTTGTATCCTGCAACCTTGTTGAACTTCTTTGTTAGCTTCAGTAGTTTTTGTGGATTCCTTGGAATTTGCGATATATAAGATTATGGTACTTGCAAGTATAGATGGAATTACTTATTTCTTTCCAATCTGGATGCTTTTTTTCTCCTTGTCAAGTTTCCCAGGCTAGAACATTCAGTACAATGTATACTATAGTATACAATTTTTGTGTCTTCTTAATTCCGTTCATACTAATGTTACATTGTATGATTAATCTGGTAAAACTAGTTCTACTTTTAATTTCTTTATTAGTAAAATGTAAACCCATATTCTGATCCAGGGAACAATATTTCATTCAAAAGTTGTAAGCCTACTCCAAAAGCTCTAGAACTGGGGAAAACTCTAAAAAAGCTTCACGTGACACTAGAAGATTCAGAGATGTTTGGCAATGCTGAAGATGGGGAAGAAAATGCAAAACAAATTAACCTACAAAACAAACTGACCTATAAATTGCTCTCCTGCAAGTTAAACCAATGACTATATTCAGCTTTAAGTGTGCTTAATATAATGACTTGTCATTGAAATAGACTAGTCCCTCAGTTACCTGAACCTTTCAGCCAAGTCTCTTACATTTTGATGAACAGTAAAGAGGATGACTGCACCAAGGACTTCTGCAGTCATATTACTGACTTGTCATTGCTGTAAGAAATAACAGCATGTAGGCCAGTTACCACGGCTGCCTCACTAGTATTTTAAAAGCACTTAATTCTGGTCTCTAGTAATCACTTTCTTGTTGTGGGAATGGAATATGAGATTCATATGTTCATTTGTAAGGGCCAGAAATTACCTGGACATATAGAGCTACAGGAGACAAGAAGAGGGGTGAAGAGAACAGGGGATGCAGTGCAGAAGTGTGGGCTTTCAGTGGGATTAGGACAGGTACCATTTGAGCAACTCAGAGTTACCACAAGGTCCTCTTTGCCACACTTGGTACTTCAGGACCTGGAGCCTTCTACCCATACCCAATATATATGTATTGAATTTCTTAATGTACTGGATGCCACCCAAGGCATAATTAGCTGATTCATTTTGGCATTTTGTTTGACTCTGTGAAGATAGTTTGAAGTTGTCTGGCTTATGCAGCTTTAGAGCTCTCTTGGCAAATGTGGGTTGTATGTCTTTAACTAAGACAACTTCCAATATGATATGCTCGCCTGAAAACCTTAATTTCAGTATAGGGTGTTGTTTAAAAATCAGTTCAAAGATTCCTTCCACAGGTAGCCAGTCTTCCAATATTCAGGTAGTATTACAGATTAAAATTATAACCTTGCTTTAAGGGAACTGTTTGAAAAAAATATGGTTATAAACAGGACTTTCTTTTCAGTGATCACATTCTGAATATTTTTTATTGATTTGCAGTAGCTGCTAATACTTAGAGAGACTTTTACTGCTTATACTCAGACCATTTTATTTATTTTTTAATTTTTTTTATTTTTAACATCTTTATTGGAGTATGATTCCTTTACAATGGTATGTTAGTTTCTGCTTTAAAACAGAGTGTATCAGCTATACATATACATATATTCCCATATCTCTTCCCTCTTGTGTTTCCCTCCCTCCCACCCTCCCTATCCCACCCCTCTAGGTGGTCACAAAGCACCGAGCTGATCTTCCTGTGCTATGTGGCTGCTTCACACAAGCTATTGGTTTTACATTTGGTAGTGTATATATGTCCATGCCACTTTCTCACTTTGTCACAGCTTACCCTTCCCCCTCTCCGTGTCCTCAAGTCCATTCTCTAGTAGGACTGTGTCTTTATTCCTGTCCTGCCCCTAGGTTCTTCATGACCCTTTTTTTTTTTTTTTTAGATTCCATATATATGTGTTAGCATATGGTATTTGTTTTCCTCCTTCTGACTTACTTCACTCTGTATGACAGTCTCTAGATTCATCCACGTGTCTACAAATGACCCAATTTTGTTCCTTTTTATGGCTGAGTAATATTCCACTGTACATAAGTACCACATCTCCTTTATCGATTGATCTATTGATGGGCATTTAGGTTGCTTCCATGACCTGGCTATTGTAAACAGTGTTGCAATGAACATTGGGGTGCATGTTTCTTTCTGAATTATAGTTTTCTCTGGGTATATGCCCAGTAGTGGGATTGCTGGGTCATATGGTAGTTCTATTTTTAGTTTTTTAAGGAACCTCCATACTATTCTCCATAGTGGCTGTATCCATTTACATTCCCACCAACAGTGCAAGAGGGTTCCCTTCTCTCCACACCCTCTCCGGCATTTACTGTTTGTAGATTTTTTTGATAATGGCCATTCTGACCGGTGTGAGATGATATCTCATTGTAGTTTTGATTTGCATTTCTCTAATGATTAATGATGTTGAGCATCTTTCATGTGTTTGTTGGCAATCTGTATATCTTCTTTGGAGAAATGTCTATTTAGGTTTTCTGCCCATTTTTGGATGGGGTTGTTTGTTTTTTTGATATTGAGCTGCATGAGCTGCTTGTAAATTTTGGAGATTAATCCTTTGTCAGTTGCTTCATTTGCAAATATTTTCTCCCATTCGGAGGGTTGTCTTTTAGTCTTGTTTATGGTTCCCTTTGCTGTGCAAAAGCTTTTAAGTTTCATTAGGTCCCATTTGTTTATTTTTGTTTTTATTACCATTTCTCTAGGAGCTGGGTCAAAAAGGATCTTGCTGTGATTTATATCATAGAGTGTTCTGCCTATGTTTTCCTCCAAGAGTTTGATAGTGTCTGGCCTTACATTTAGTTCTTTAATATATTTTGAGTTTAATTTTGTGTATGCTGTTAGGGAGTGTTCTAATTTCATTCTTTTACATGTAGCTGTTCAGTTTTCCCAGCACCATTTATTGAAGAGGCTGGCATTTCTCCATTGTATATTCTTGCCTCCTTAATCAAAGCTAAGGTGACCATATGTGTGTGGGTTTATCTCTGGGCTTTCTATCCTGTTCCATTGATCTATATTTCTGTTTTTGTGCCAGTACTATACTGTATTTATTACTGTAGCTTTGTAGTATAGTCTGAAGTCCAGGAGCCTGATTCCTCCAGCTCCATTTTTCTTTCTCAAGATTGCTTTGGCTATTAGGGGTCTGTTGTGTTCCCATACAAGTTGTGAAATTTTTTGTTCTAGTTCTGCGAAAAATGCCAGTGGTAGTTTGATAGGGATTGCATTGAAACTGTAGATTGCTTTGGGTAGTATAGTCATTTTCACAATGTTGATTCTTCCAACCCAAGAACATGGTCTATCTCTCCATCTATTTGTATCATCCTTAATTTCTTTCATCAGTGTCTTATAGTTCTCTGCATACAGGCCTTTTGTCTCCTTAGGTAGGTTTATTCCTAGGTATTTTATTCTTTTTGTTGCAATAGTAAATGGGAGTGTTTCCTTAATTTCACTTTCAGATTTTTCATCATTAGTATATAGGAATGCAAGAGATTTCTGTGCATTAATTTTGTATACTGCTACTTTACCAAATTCATTGATTAGCTCTAGCAGTTTTCTGGTAGCATCTTTAGGATTCTCTATGTATAGTATCATGTCATCTGTAAACAGTGACAGCTTTACTTCTTCTTTTCCAATTTGGATTCCTTTTATTTCTTTTTCTTCTCTGTTTGCTGCGGCTAAAACTTCCAAAACTATGTTGAATAATAGTGGTGAGAGTGGACATCCTTGTCTTGTTCCTGATCTTAGTGGAAATGGTTTCATTTTTTCATCATTGAGGATGATGTTGGCTGTGGGTTTGTCATATATTGCCTTTATTATGTTCAGATAAGTTCCCTCTATGCCTACTTTCTGGAGGGTTTTTATCATAAATCAGTGTTGAATTTTGTCAAAAGCTTTTTCTGCATCTATTGAGATGCTTATATGGGTTTTATTCTTCAATTTGTTAATATGGTGTATCACATTGCTTGATTTGTGTATATTGAAGAATCATTGCATTCCTGGGATAAACCACACTCGATCATGGTGTATGATCCTTTTAATGTGCTGTTGGATTCTGTTTGCTAGTATTTTGTTGAGGATTTTTGCATCTATGTTCATCAGTGATATTGGCCTGTAATTTTCTTTCCTTGTGACATCTTTGTCTGGTTTTGGTATCAGCGTGATGGTGGCCTCATAGAATGAGTTTGGGAGTGTTCCTCCCTCTGCTATATTTTGGAAGAGTTTGAGAAGGATAGGTGTTAGCTCTTCTCTAAATGTTTGATAGAATTCGCCTGTGAAACCATCTGGTCCTGGCCTTTCGTTTGTTGGAAGATTTGTTGTTGTTGTTGTTGTTGAAAGATTTTAATCACAGTTTCAATTTCAGTGCTTGTGATTTGTCTGTTTATATTTTCTCTGTCTTCCTGGTTCAGTCTCAGAAGGTTGTGCATTTCTAAGTATTTGTCCATTTCTTCCAGGTTGTCCATTTTATTGGCATATAGTTGCTTATAGTAATCTCTCATGATCCTTTGTATTTCTGCAGTGTCCGTTGTTACTTTTTCATTTCTGATTCTATTGATTTGAGTCTTCTCCCTTTTTTTTCTTGATGAGTCTGGCTAATGGTTTATCAATTTGATTTATCTTCTCAAAGAACCAGCTTTTAGTTTTATTGATCTTTGCTATTGTTTCCTTCATTTCTTTTTCATTTATTTCTGATCTGATCTTTATGATTTCTTTCCTTTTGCTAACTTTGGGTTTTTTTGTTCTTCTTTCTCTAATTGCTTTAGGTGTAAGGTTAGGTTGTTTATTTGAGGTGTTTCTTCTTTCTTAAGGTAGGATTGTATTGCTATAAACTTCCCTCTTAGAACTGCTTTTGCTGCATCCCATAGGTTTTGGGTCATCGTGTTTTCATTGTTATTTGTTGCAGGTATTTTTTTCATTTCCTCTTTGATTTCTTCAGTGATCTCCTGGTTATTAAGTAGTGTATTGTTTAGCCTCCATGTGTTTGTATTTCTTACAGATTTTTTCCTGTAATTGATATCTAGTCTCATAGTGTTGTGGTCAGAAAAGATACTTGATATGATTTCAGTTTTCTTAAATTTACCAAGGCTTGATTTGTGACCCAAGCTATGATCTATCCTGGTGAATGTTCCATGAGCACCTGAGAAGAAAGCGTATTCTGTTGTTTTTGGATGGAATGCCGTATAAATATCAATTAAGTCCTTGTTGTTTAATGTATCATTTAAAGCTTGTGTTTCCTTATTTATTTTCATTTTGGATGATCTGTCCATTGGTGAAACTGGGGTGTTAAAGTCCCCTGCTATGATTGTGTTACTGTCAATTTCCCCTTTTATGGCTGTTAGCATTTGCCTTACGTATTGAGGTGGTCTTATGTTGGGCGCATAAATATTTACGATTGTTATATCTTCTTCTTGGATTGATCCCTTGGTCATTATGTAGTGCCCTTCTTTGTCTCTTGTAATAGTCTTTATTTTAAAGTCTATAATGTCTGATATGAGAATTGCTACTCCAGCTTTCTTTCTTTTTTTTTTTTTAATAACACCTAAGTGTTTTGGTTTTTTTTTTAAATTTATTTATTTATTCATTTTTTATTTTTGGCTGTGTTGGGTCTTCGTTTCTGTGTGAGGGCTTTCTCTAGTTGTGGCAAGCGGGGGCCACTCTTCATCGCGGTGCGCGGGCCTCTCACTATCGTGGCCTCTCCCATTGCGGGGCACAGGCTCCAGACGCGCAGGCTCAGTAATTGTGGCTCACGGGCCCCGTTGCTCCGCGGCATGTGGGATCTTCCCAGACCAGGGATCGAACCTGTGTCCCCTGAATTGGCAGGCAGATTCTCAACCACTGCATCACCAGGGAAGCCCCCAGCTTTCTTTTGAGTTCCATTTGCCTGGGATATCTTTTTCTATCCCCTCACTTTCAGTCTGTATGTGTCCCTAGGTCTGTAGTGGGTCTCTTGTAGACAGCATATAGATGGGTCTTGTTTTTGTATCCATTCAGCCAGTCTGTGTCTTTTGGTGGGAGCATTTAATCCATTTACATTTAAGTTAGTTATCGATATGTTTGTTCCTATTACCATTTTCTTAATTGTTTTGGGTTTGTTTTTGCAGGTCTTTTCCTTCTCTTGTGTTTCCTGCCTAGAGAAGTTCCTTTAGCATTTGTTGTAAAGCTGGTTTGGTGGTGCAGAATTCTCCTGACTTTTGCTTGTCTGTAAAGGTTTTAATTTCTCTGTCAAATCTGAATGAGATCCTTGCTGGGTAGAGTAACCTTGGTTGTAGGTTTTTCCCTTTTATCACTTTAAATATGTCCTGCCACTCCCTTCTGGCCTACAGAGTTTCTGCTGAAAGATCAGCTGTTAACCTTATGGGGATTCCCTTGTATGTTTTTTGTTGTTTTTCCCTTTCTGCTTTTAATATTTGTTCTTTGTATTTAATTTTTGAAAGTTTGATTAATATGTGTCTTGGCATGTTTCTCCTTGGATTTATCCTGTATGGGACTCTCTGCACTTCCTCGACTTGATTGACTATTTCCTTTCCCATATTAGTGAAGTTTTCAACTATAATCTCTTCAGAGATTTTCTCAGTGCCTTTGTTTCTCTCTTCTTCTTCTTCTGGGACCCATATAATTCGAATGTTTGTGCATTTAATCTTGTCCCAGAGGTCTCTGAGACTGTCCTCAATTCTTTTCATTCTTATTTCTTTATTCTGCTCTGTGGTAGTTATTTCCACTATTTTATCTTCCAGGTCACTTATCCATTCTTTTGCCTCAGTTATTCTGCTATTGATTACTTGTAGAGAATTTTTTATTTCATTTATTGTGTTGTTCATCATTGTTTGTTTGCTCTTTAGTTCTTCTAGATCCTTGTTAAACATTTCTTATATTTTCTCCATTCTGTTTCCAAGATTTTGGATCATCTTTACTATCATTACTCTGAATTCTTTTTCAGGTAGACTGCCTATTTCCTCTTCATTTGTTTGGTCTGGTGGGTTTTTACCTTGCTCATTCATCTGCTATGTGTTTCTCTGTCTTCTCATTTTGCTTAACTTACTATGTTTGGGGTCTCCTTTTTGCAGGCTGCAGGCTCGTAGTTCCCATTGTTTTTGGTTTCTGCCCCCAGTGGCTAAGGTTAGTTTAGTGGGTTGTGTAGGCTTCCTGGTGGAGGGGAGTAGTGCCTGTGTTCTGGTGGATGAGGCTGGATCTTGTCTTTCTGGTGGGCAGGTCCATGTCTGGTGGTGTGTTTTGGTGTGTCTGTGACCTTATCATGATTTTAGGCAGCCTTTCTGCTAATGGGTGGGGTTGTGTTCCTGTCTTGCTAGTTGTTTGGCATAGGGTGTCCAGCACTCTAACTTGCTGGTCATTGAGTGGAGGTGGGTCTCGGTGTTGAGATGGAGATCTCTTGGAGATTTTCGCTGTTTGATATTATGTGGAGCTGGGAGCTCTCTGGTGGACCAATGTCCTGAACTCGGTTCTCCCACCTCAGAGGCACAGGTCTGATTCCTGGACAGAGCACCAAGATCCTGTCATCCACAGGGCTCAGAATAAAATGGAGGAAGGAAGGAGTGAAGGAGGGAAGGAAGGAAGGAAGGAAGTAAGATAGGAAGATAAAATAAAGTTATTAAAATAAAAATAATTATTAAAAATAAAAACAATTTTTAAAGTAATAAAAAAAAAGAAAGAAAGATAGAAGAAAGCAACCAAACCAAAAAACAAATCTGCCAATGATAACAAGTGCTAGAAACTATACTAAAAAAAAAAAAATGAACAGACAGAATCCTGGGAAAAATGGTAAAAGCAAAGCTATACAGACAAAATCACACACAGAAGCATACACATACATACTCACAAAAAGATAAAAAGGGAAAAAAATATATATATATAGTTGCTCTCAAAGGCCACCTCCTCAATTTGGGATGATTCGTTGTCTATTCAGGTATTCCACAGATGCAGGGTACATCAAGTTGATTGTGGAGATTTAATCCACTCAGATTTAATTTAATCCTGAGGCTGCTGGGAGAAATTTCCCTTTCTCTTCTTTGTTCGCACAGCTCCTGAGGTTCAGCCTTGAATTTGGCCCCACCTCCACGTGTTGGTCACCTGAGGGCGTCTGCTCTTTGCTCAGACAGGACGGGGTTAAAGGAACAGCTGATTCGGGGGATCTGGCTCACTCTGGCTGGGGGGAGGGAGGGGTACGGAGTGCTGGAGAGCCTGAGGTGGCAAAGGCCAGCATGACGTTGCAACAGCCTGAGGCGCCATGTGTTGTCCCGGAGAAGTTGTCCCTGGATCACGGGATCCTGGCGGTGGCAGGCTGCATAGGCTCCCAGGAAGGGAGGTGTGGATAGTGACCTGTGCTTGCACACAGGCTTCTTGGTGGTGGCAGCAGCAGCCTTAGCATGTCATGCCCGTCTTTGGTGTCCGCGCTGATAGCCGCGGCTCGCGCCCGTCTCTGGAGCTCATTTAGGTCGTGCTCTGAATCCCTTCTCCTCATGCACCGGGAAACAGTGGTCTCTTGCCTCTTTGGCAAGTCCAGACCATTTCCCGGACTCTCTCCCGGCTAGCTGTGGTGCACTAGCCCCCTTCAGGCTGTGTTCACGCTGCCAACCCCAGTCCTCTCCCTGGGATCCAACCTCCGAAGCCCGAGTCTCAGCTCCCTGCCCCTGCACACCACGGAGGGCAAGCAGACAAGCCTCTCGGGCTGGTGAGTGCTGGTCGGCACTGAGCCTCTGTGCGGGCATCTCTCCGCTTTGCCCTCTGCACCCTTGTTGCTGTGCTCTCCTCCGTGGCTCCGAAGCTTCCCCCCTCCACCACCCACAGTCTCCGCCCGTGAAGGGGCTTCCTAGTGTGTGGAAACCTTTCCTCCTTCACAGCTCCCTCCCATGGGTGCTGGTCCCGTCCCTATTCTTTTGTCTCTGTTTTTTCTTTCTTCTTTTGCCCTACCCAGGTACATGGGGAGTTTCTTGCCTTTTGAGAAGTCTGAGTTCCTCTGCCAGCATTCAGTAGGTTCTCTGTAGGGGTTGTTCCACATGTAGATTATTTCTGATGTATTTGTGGGGAGGAAGGTGATCTCCATGTCTTATTCTTCTGCCATCTTGAAGCTCCTCCCTCAGACAATTTTAAATTGTGACCCTTTTAAAGTAGTAATTCAAAAGTGATTTAACAATAAATTTTAAGCAAATTCAGCTGTGTCTACTGTTTACCAGCTCTGTGAACTTGGACAGTTATTCACCTTTCTAAGTCTCATTTCCTTGTGTAAAATCAAAACAAGAATACCTTAAGTGTGATTGTGAGAATTATAGGAGATAATGTCACTTAGAAAATGGTAAATAAATTAAACTATGATATTCATTTTTTCTATGCACATATAGGAATGGATAGAGAGGATCTTCTGGCTTATTTCTCAAAATAAGCAATTCTGAGAAAATTTGAAAGAATATTTCAATAGAGAGGCAGAACTATTAAGAATTGTGGGATGTATCTCAATTCAAACAGACCCTAGCTATAGGTTATCATTGGTTTCAGGATGATTTTTCATCAGTTTTATAAATAAGTATGACCAAACATTGCCATTATTTAGACAACAAACCAGATAATTCATTTAATTCCTCATATAAATTCTATGGGTGATTTTGGTAGGAAGAACATGATCTATCCATTTTTCTTGAAATGAAGATCTACTGATGAAAGAGATGGTTGGTAATTCACATTAATTCTGAACTAATGTTTTATTAATAAAGACACACTTAAATAAAAATCATGCTCATGATACAACTGCTATAATTGTGATTTAACTTCTCTCCATTTTCTCTATTATTTTCCAAAATCTCTTCTTCTATTGAACTTGAACTTGTTTATAAGTACAGCATTTGCAGTATAGCCCTCCTAGAATACAGTTCATTGGAATGTTGTCATACAACATTTTCAAGTAAATTTTTAAAAATTTAATGCATATATTATCATCTTTTCGATTTTAGCTTACAAGAATATGGGTAGAAAGAAACAATGCTCCTGCTATATAGACTCAGAGCATGGCAATTGATATCCCCACTTCCTCAATTAATTTATTCCTCCTTTATCCATTTTCTGACTGTATCTTCAGATATGTTGGTGTGATAGTCTTTACTTTATTCCTCATTTCAACTTGGATGTGGATGTCTTTTGTTTTCATTTTCATTTTTTTACTTAAATTTTATTCCAAAAGTACAAGGCTGCTTCAGTAATAGTAAATATATCAATAGAATTTATCTCATCGAAAGGTCTCAGAGAAAAACCAAATGATCATCTGGATAGACATGTAAAAGGTATTTGATAAAATTAATATTCATTCTTGAACCAAAATCTTAGTCAGTTAAGCATAGGATAATACATTTGTAACTTGATCAAGAGTATATACTGGAAATAAGCAGCTAACATCACAATGAAGTGCAAATTGTCATGTATTCCTATTCACCAGAAATAAGAAATTAAGTCCTCTAACACCATTGTTAGAGCAGTGGTCAGGATTGCTCTATCCAGTGAAAGAAAATGTGAAACATGATTGAAGGAGAACAAATTGTTATTTGCTGATAGAATAACTGGCTAACAACAATGAATCTACAATGAGTATTTTCAAAGAAATCAGAATTTTATCGTATATTATATTTAACTCTTGTGTTGATGTACATGTAAAGGGACTTCAAAGGCCAAAAAGAAAAGAAAAAGAAAAGAAAAAGAAATTAGGACCATTTCATCAAATTTACTACCCTACTGTATATGCATGATATTTCAGTTTCTGCAAAGTTTAGTTTTACCCCCAAACTCATCCATCTTTAAACACAGAAGAGAATTTAGGTGTGAATTATTTTGACTCTTTAATATTACTAACAACATATGTTTTATCCTTAATTGATTCCTAAGACATCAATATGATCATTAAACAATAACTTTTTCTTCCTATTTATAGTCTTCTTCCAAATAATATATATGTAGTTTGCAAATAGTACTAGTTTTTAATAATGCTTTGATATTTCTTCTTTTATAAATTAAGAATGATTAAGGGCAGGAACATGAAGGGAATTCAATCTTGATTAGCTTATCCACCATATTGTGCTTATAAACGTTTAACAGTTTTCCCAGTGCTATAGGATGAGAACAAATTCTCTAACAGGCCCACAAAATCCCAAGCCATCACTAACTTCTCTAGCCTTAACTGCATGACAATCCTGGTGGCTCTCTGTATTTCTCTTATTTCCATGTTTCCTCCCACTCCAAGGTATTTGCAAGTATGTCTTCTATGCCTGGAACTCTCCATACCCTGCCCCAGTTTAACTCTTAACCATCTTTCATATCTTGGCCAATTTTTAAATTTCTCAAAAAAGTACTGTCTCATCTCCTTGAGAGTTCAAATTACTCAAAGTAGGCTCTCATTTCAAAGCACCATATTCCTAAATCACCTGCTTCATGATTATCATAGTTGTAATTATATATTACATGATTATTTGATTAGAATTTATATTTACTATTGGACTGTAAGCTTATTTGTTTAATAAATATATGAATACATGTATGAACCTAGTTTACACATTTCATAGACCAGTGCTGGTAGGAACACATTATGTTTCTTTTACCCAATAAATTAGTAAAATCATTCCCATTTTATTTATATATGTCATTATATATACATGACAAGTGAACTGAACTTTTCCATATTTATACCCAGTTCTAAAATTCCTTACTGGTAGATGAGCATCCATAAGTGTTAACCTATTTACTTTTTTAAAATGTGCTAAAACTAAACTGTGGATTCATTTGGAAGTTATTCGGACAATGGACAGTAAGCTTAACTCTCCTGACCTAAATTATAAAGATTTTCACATCAGCATATGAATGTCTAATATCTCTCATGTGTTTCAGAATCATATTCCCCAAAGATTACTAAATGTCATCTATTGATACCACAGATGTTTTAAATTCTATGATTTCCAAACCCAATATTATATTTCTTTTATTCCTCCCAATATTTATTGCTTCTCTTCATTTCCCTTCTTTACATCCTCACTGCTATTGCTGCAGAGTTGTCCTTTTCCATTTTACCTGATCTATTCTAAAAACCTTGCAACAAATGATTTCTGAGCTTTCTTCCCCCTACTGCATCACTACTGAAAGATATAACATGCTCCCATCAATAACAGTGGGTCATTAAAGCAATAATTTACTATAAAGGATGTCTCACTGGGATAGAAAAGGAATACGCCAGAACACCCACACATATAGTTTGTAAAAGTCCCACTTTGATCTTCAGAAATATCTCCTATTATGTGCAAGGAACAAAGAACTCAACATGCAATAACTTAAATAAGAGTTTTCATTTTGTTTTTAATTTGAGAATCCTGGAGGAAGGCTGCTGTAGACCACTGAAGAACAGCAGCTCTCAGCAATTTTCTTGGAAGTTATGGACACAAAGTTGTTAGGCCATTTCAGGAATCACCTCCTTATTCAAGACAGAAAGAATTGGTGAAAGGAAGCACAAACAGAATGTCCCTTTAATGACGAAAGCCCTCCTAGAAGTCTTGCACAGACTAATGTTTACATGTTACTGGCCTGGACTCTCACAGGCCTACCGCTCATTGCTGGAGAAACAAGTTAAGTGGGTATTATTTTTATTATCTACTATAGTGGAGTTAGGAAAAAAGAAAGTGATTGGAAATAAGAACTGAGCTGGCCAATTCCTGGTGTCTGTCATGTCACTCTAGGGAAATGTGTCCCTTCGATGTTGATAATAGCTGAATGATAGTCCTCATTCTACTCCTTCTACTTACCAATTCATTTTCCTCACTGCCACCAAAGTGTCCTTTCTTTAAAATAATGTGATCATGCACAATCTTACCTAAAATCTTTAGTGGAGCCTTATTTTCAACACAGCAACAATCTAGAACATCATGGTTTAATGGTACAGTGATGTGATGTATTAGGCTCAGATGCGTATCATGAACATTTTTGTGAATGATTTACTTCACTAAATCAACTTGTGGAGAATTAAAGTTGTAGTAATCCCACATTTTCACCTGCTTATTTTTGTATATGATTTCTTATGTTACATGGTAAAGGACCAGCATAGACAGAGTGCAAGGAATTACAATAACTTGGCTCTTCCCACGGCATTGAATCTTGTATTGTAAATATCATCTCTCATATGTGCTACACAGAAACATGTGTTGAAAACTGCTAACTTGCAAGAAAAGGTCCAAAAAGGTTCATGTGAACCAAAAAATTCTTTGTGATCTAAGCCTTAGCAATCTTTTCAATAACCCCACTCCTGCAATCCCTAGGCTTTTTACTTTCACAATGCACTTTGGTCATTGTGGCCTCGTTTTCTCTTTCAATACATTTTTTTCCCCTCTGTGTCATGGCATTTCCATAACCTTGTCTAGTCATTTTTAAGAATGACTCTGAGTCATTCTTAAAAATGACTCTGAGTCATTCTTAAAAACTCAAGTTAAATGTAATTTCATTCACAAACTCTTGACCTCTCAAGTCATAGGTAAATTCTTCTTTTCCTGTTGCTCCCAGGATACCTTATTCATATTGCTGTAAAAGGTTCCAACTGCATTATTTTATGCTTCTCCTCTTTTGACTGTGAAACCTTATAAAAGTTACAAACCATTCTATTAATCTGTATATTTTTAACCACTAACATTTTCTGGCACATAACAGGCACTTAATCATTTATTCATCCAGAAAACATTTATTAAGTCAAAATAGGAAATCTTCGTTTTGAAAAACCATTTTATTATGATGCTAAATTAGGGATTAACCCTTTAAAATTTTAAAATTAAATTTTAGTTGTTGTCAAAATTTAGATAAGCTAATAATATGGCTTGATTTAAGAGAGCAACACAAACAGTATAGTTTCAAAATTGTTTCTCTATTCAAGGTACTGTAAAAATAACTTCTACTGAATCATTTGTTGACCTAAGTAATATTGCTCCTTGGGATCTTCATAGTATCCAAGCTATTAATCGAAAAAAATCTTGGCTGTGATTTTGTTACAAATGAACTATTAGTAAATGTTGTGAAAATTAAAATCATAAACTCTCTTGATTATATTCTTAAGGTTAGAAATGGTTGTGGTATCCTTTTTTCCCCCATTTATTCACTATCACTAATTCAGTCAAGATGTATTTTATTGAATCATTTCAATGCACTAAATTCTTGGTACTCAATATGTGGTCCTTAGAACAGCAGACCAGCATGCATTTGCTTGGAGCTTGTGAGCAATGCAGAAATTGGGACCTTATCATAGACCAACTGAATCAGAATGTGCATTATAAAAAGAACTCAGAGTTCTTTCAGCTGTAGGATGAAAAAGGTCTGAAGATCTAATGTATAACCCTGCAAGTAGCGTTTTTTCCTTCTTTTTGAGCTCTTTTTCCTTCTTTTCTTCTTTTGCTGTCTTCCTTTGTGTTTTACTGATTTTTTTTTTTTTGTAGTGACGTGTTGATTCCTTTCTCATTTTCTTTCTTTATAGGTATTTTCTTGTGTTTATCATGGTGTTTACATAAAACACCTTTTGGTATAATAATCTAGTTTAAGGTGATAAAAATGTAAATCTCTTACATTAACTCTACACTTTTACTCCCCACCTCCCAACCCACACACACACACTATGTTTTTAATGCTATCAATTACATTTTAATATTCTTACTATTAACATATATGTACAGTTATAGTTATTTTTATATTTCTGTCTTTTAACTTCTTTAACATAATTAAAAGAGAATTACACACCATTATTATAGAAGTACAGTATTCTGTATCTGTTTATAAATTTATCTTTACCAGTGAGCTTTATATTTTCATTTGCTTCTGTGCTGCTATTTAGTGTCTTTTGTTTCAACTTGAAGAGCTCTCTTTAGCAATTCATGTAAGACAAATCTACTGGTATGAACTCCCTCAGCTTTTGTTTGCCTGGAAAAATCTTTTTTTTCTTCATTTCTGAAGCATAGTTTTGCCAGATATAATTTTCTTGGTAGGTAGTATTTTTCTTTCAGCACTTTGAATATATCATCTCATTCCTTTTTGCTGAGAAATCCAGTTATACTCTTAAGAGGGTTCCCTTGTATTTGATGTCACTTTTCTCTTGTTGCTTTGAAAAATTCTTTTTGTCTCTGACTTTTGATATTTTGATAATTTGATTGTAATATGTCTTGGTGTGAACTTCTTTGGATTGCTCTTATGTGGTTACATAGGGCTTCTTGAATCTGGATGTCCATTTCCTTCTCCAAATTTGGCAAGTTTTCAGCCTTTTTTTTTTTTTTAAATAAGCTTTCTGCCCTTTTCTCTTTCTCTCTCTCTCTCTCTGTCTCTCTCCCCCTCTCTCTCTCCTCTCTTTCTAGGAC
This sequence comes from Balaenoptera musculus, assembly GCF_009873245.2. NCBI lineage: Eukaryota > Metazoa > Chordata > Mammalia > Artiodactyla > Balaenopteridae > Balaenoptera > Balaenoptera musculus. Next base: position 73,034,758 of record NC_045787.1, read on the forward strand.
TATAAAGTGTGTATTGGCATGCTTAATGGTGTCCCATAAGTCCTTGGGACTTTTTCTTTACTCTTTTTCTTTCTTTTTTCTCTTTTTCATTTTTTTCTTTTATTTTGTTTCTTTACTCTTTTTCTTTTCTTTTTTTTTTTTTGTTCCTCTGACTGCAAAACTTCAAATGAATAGTATTAAAGTCCACTGATTCTTTCTTCTGCTTCATCAGGTTTGTTGTTAAACCTCTCAAGTGAATTTTTCAATTCAGAAATTGTATTTTTCAGCTCCAGAATTTCTGTTTTGTCCTTTTTAAACATTTTCTATCTCTTTATTGAAATTCTGATTTTGCTCATGTATCATTTTCCTGGGCTTGTTGAGCCTCTTTGTAAGAGTTATTAAAAAAATAAAGTAATTCACATACTTCCTTTTCTTTAGGGTCAGCTTCCAGATTTATTTTGTTCCTTTTATTGGGCATTTCCCCCTATTTCTTCATGTTCTTTGTAACATTTTATTATTGGTATCCTCATATGTGAAAGGAAAAATAAAACTCTTCATATTTGTTGACTGATTTCAAATAGGGAAAGACTTTTGCCAATCACCCCAGCTACAAATTCTGGGTATCTTTCAAAACTGTTATGTGGTGTGCTTTCTCTTGACTTGTGTACATAGATTCCTAACTAGAGAGATTTTGCAGTATTTTTTTTTTTTCTTTTAAGGAGCTCATAATCTCTTACTTCTTCTGCTATCTGCCTGCTGTATTGGGGGTCATCTAAAGCGGAAATATGTTGGCCAGCTATTTTCTCAGCAGTCTCTAGGTATCTAGGGTATGGCAAGTCTCAGTCATGCTCAGAGACAGGCTAGACAAAAAATAGTCCCTCAAGCAGATCACTGAAAAGCCAGAATGTTGGACACATGCTTCACTTTTCTCTTTCCCCACTGAGGGAGAAGTACCAAGCTATACTAGCCTCTGTTTGCTCTGCTTTAGATCTTCTACAGTAAGATGTCCAACTTGGTTTTGTTCTCAGTGGTCCCCAGGCATCAAGAATATGCTGGGTTCTGTCAGAGCTTCAAGACAGAAGCCAATCCCTTAAACAGTAACTCAAAAAGCTGGAACATGGGACATGAGTTTCACTCTTCTCTTCCCCACCCTGAAGGAAAGGCCACTGAGCTATATCAGCCTTTATCTGCTGTACCATGAATCCTCTGGAGCAACAGAATGCCACCCATCTCCTTTTGTTCTCAGTGGCCCCCAGGCATCTAGATTATGCTGGGTCCCTTCAGTGTTCTGGGACAAGTGAGACAGAAACCAGTCTCACAAGTAGCCTCCACCCCTGAAAACTGTATGGTCCAGGCCTCTCTTTCTTTCCCCAGGGAGAAGCCAGGAGCTGGGAGATTCCTCCTGGTCAGGGGGTTCTGTGTTGAGGGGAGGAAATTTGGTGAAAAGATTCAATAAATTTTCCTGCTGGCTTCAATGCAGCTTATTTCACACTCACCTGGGATGCAGCAGTCTCTTAACTAGCTTCTAGATTTATCACTCAAGGGATTGTTCCAGTATAGTTATTAAATCAGTGTTTACATAGGAGCAAGGAGGTTCTGAGGCTTCCTACTCTGTCATCTTGTTGTTGTAACCCTGGAATGGAGAGTTTGCACTAACAATCTAAAATGTTTATATTCTTATCTGGCATTATATTTATATCTAACTATCTAAATATTCTATTACTTTTCCCTCACTTCCAAAAAAGAAGAGATGGCTTTAAAAATGCACATGTCACCACAATATAAGTTAGTCTTGCTTCTAGTTTAAAAACACATTATGCCAATTACAAGCAAATTAATTTTCTAGGTAACAAAAACAGTACTTCAGAAGGTATCCAGGTATTTTCGATACTTACGCTGAAAAAGACTCCAACAGAACTGTATCTTGTATGATGAAGTGAACTATGTCAACAATATTTGTAAAGTAAATATAATATGGAGTTTCACATGGGAGTTCTTTAAATGTTTACCTACAGAGATCAGAATCATAGTTTCCAAATACAACCTTACACCATGTTCTTTTAGCTACTTTGCTCATATCTCCAAAGGAGTTTTAAAATAACAATTAACTTGTACATTTTTAAGTTGATATATAAAAATGTTTGTGATAATTTTCAGTAGTTAAAAGGATATAATTTCCAGAAGTTTCAAATATTGACATTAAAAAAAGTGGCTACATCCTTCCTTTAAATGTATCCTTTGGAATATAAATATTCTAGAAATATGATATTTTCATCATCAACTTAAAAACATTAAGACAAACTCTTTATTAACAGTTGGAAATATTATATCATTCCTCATTCTCCTAGAAATTGTGTTTTAATTCACTCTTCTCTCAAAATTTTATTCTAAAATATAGGCATATTTTATACTTGAAAGCTTTATTATCACTTTAACATACTTCTCTTAAAAAAAGTATAAACATTCATAGTAGTCTTTTTAAATTTCTCTCCTTCTTAGGCTGCAAGGGTTAATTTTCTTCTTCTAGTTTTTCACCATAAAATTATTGCTACTATATAACTGATCAAAATATTTATATTAGTAGTGTTTTTGATAATTATAAATAAAAGGAAAATCTTAGTAAAAATGCATTTATTAAGAAATGGAAAAGGATTATTTTCTCATTTATTTCATAGATTAGTCCATGTTTGCTTCATACTTGAATGAGCAGGATTCACCAAGAAGTTTTTTATTTTTCTTAAATGTAAACATGGAGAAAATTTGTTTAGATAATAAGTATATGTTATTAGTGGTAAGATATTTTTATAGCACTGTGACTGAATTTTTAAAATTCCTACAAAATTATATGTCAAAATTCCCATTGGGATTATTTACCAAAAATTAATTAAGATGATCTATAAGTGAAGAATTCTACTAGGTTTTCCTTCACTTTTTTTGTAAGTAAATGAAACCAGAAACCAACAGAGCACAAAAAGCTGTAATACTCAATTACTGAAGTAATTTAGTTTTTCTGCCTAACACTTTCCCCTCTGAAGGTGTCCCAAGGGTTTTTCCATCATGAGCATTTCTCCACAGTAAGATTAGCATGACGCATAGGATTCCTCTCTTTTGTAAATAGTTGCAAATATTACTATAAAGGAAGAATGGGAAAGGAGAATCTGATGGACTGGCAATTCCCAGATCAGGATACATATCTACATGGAAAATAAGTCCAACTCCATATGAAAATGGGCCAAGAGAAAACTAATGGGCAGTTTCTAAAATCTCCCCAGAAACTGTCCTATTGCATAGACAGATGGGAGTCTTTAACACAGAACATTTCTATGCTGCTTTTAGCTTGGACATTCTATAATATGGGGACTCTACCTAGGTCATTAAAAAATAACTTCTACAAAGTACACATAAAATGTCGCCCTTCAAACATGTAATTTGGTGTGGAATTCTGCCAAAAACAAAAACAAAAACTGATTACAAAATATTTGCTAAGTAACTGAATTTGTTCACATTTTAATAGCCTTTTAAACTTTATACCAGAGGACTTCTAACAGAAATGTTGATTTAAATTTCAGGGTAATTGACCTTGAATTATTCTTTCTAGTAGGGCTTAGAGAATACAGCCATTTAACTTTTAAGGTAGCTTGTATTTTGTGACAATGAAACCATGGCCACATATGGGAAATCAAATGTCTTTCTTCTTCTCTGTAGGTGCAGAGGCTTGAATCTAGCTCATATGAAATTTAGTTATTTATTTAGTTATTTCATATAAATTTAGTTATATATTTATCAACAAGCATAGATCAAAGATCTACTATTTTATGGGCATAACTCTTGGCATGGGGATAGAGTTGTGAATGAATCGAAGTCACTGTCTAAAAGTGACTTACACTTTAGTGGAGGAGACAGACAATAGAAAAACAGAGATGAACAATATAATGGTAGGTAGTGACAAGTGCAATAAGAAAAAAGAACAAAGCAAGGGGATAGAGGAGTGAATAAAGAGGGTCTGTTTTATGTGGGGTGGTCAGGGATGGCCTCTCTGTGGAGGTGACAATTTAGACAATAGTGCTGAAGTTGAGAAACCACGTGCTGAAGCAAATTTAAAGATGATTACTTTTGGCCTTGAATTCCATACACTAGTCATACCTATTAATATTTGCACATTGAGAAATGCTGCTTTAGGCTAATCATCCATCCTGATGAAATACTATTCCCCTAAGAGGAGACACAATGCAATTATTTAAATTTTATCTTAATAAATTACCATCATCTTGCAGACCTATATGTGAGATCACATTTAGATGTCCTTAATTGAAGTTCTGGCTGTTTTCTAACTCATTTATGACCTCATTTCACTAGTTGCCAAAGTATTATGGGGGCTGGGACAAGGGGATTAACTCACCTTCATGCCAGTGTACTTTGTTACTTACTTAAACTGAGCACAAAAGCATCTCACATAAATGATGTTTTTGGCTACTTTAATTTTCAAGTTATAAAGTAACAGCTTTACTTAATGAATAACCTGCCTGAGTGCATAAGATATGAAGTCATTAAAATAGGTTTTAAAAAGGAGGATGGAGGACACAAATCTATTCTAATTGATTTGTCTAGAGAACTTTCCCACTGACCCTTCCTCTCGAGGTGGTATTAAGGTGAAGGTCCTGCATGAACATCAATAACCAGGGGCCAGTACTGACCTCATAAAGGTTAATCCATCACAGAATCCTGTCCATGGAGTCAAAAGACAAGAGAACATCAATAAAAGATTCAAAACAGTTTATTTTGTCTCTAATATATTTCACTGCAAGTTGATAGAGGGTGCAGTAGTGGCCAATAGTCAAACAGTCATGCATACAATTAATCTTCTCCTAAGGAGAATTGTGACTTCACAAGCACAGATTTGCAACTGATCAAAAAGGAAAGAGGGAAGACATTAGAGAGCAAGCCCTTTAATATGCCAATAACTTTATAAATTAATTGTACTTTTTATTAAAAATAAATGTGCTGACAACATAAAATTCCCTTTCCTTCCCTCTGCCTATTGTTTACTGACAACATAGCTACACTTTATACCTCACAGAGTGTTTGCATTTTCCTGAGTCACTAAGTTACTTTATCACTCAGTGAGTATATTTTATTGAGGGCTTACCAATCTCCAGTTGCTGTTGTAGGGGTTGAGGATACACTATTGGACAAGAGACTGAGACCCTGACTTTAAGGTAGCATTAAAAAGAAGGAGGCAAACTCTTAGTACTAATATAATAGAGAGTAGCAGTTGGGGTAGGGAATTCTACTTTAGTCTCGTATTCAAGAACGGCATCATGAAAGAGGACCTGAGATAAGAACAGGGGCTAGTAGTGTAAATGTGGGGAAGAGCTTTTTAAGCAAAAGGAATAGGAAAGGTGAAGGTTATCAGATGGGAAAGAGCGTAAGTGTTAATAAGCCTGTGTGAATGGAGGATGGGGAATGAGAAGAAGAGAAAAATAGAAGTCTATGAAGCAGACCAAGTCTGTATCATGTACAGTCTCGCAGCCCATAGTAAGGAGTTTATTGTGGTAGAACTGGGAAACATTGATTGGTTTTAAACATTTGCATAATATGATCTGATTTATGATTTAGAAAATCACTAGAGATAGTTGCTACAATGGGTTATTGTAAATCAAGTATGCATTAGAGGGAAATCTGTTGCAGTAGTCCAGGAAAGAGATAATAGCTGGAACTAGAATTACAGTTGAGATGGCAAGAACAGATTGGACTCAGGATGAATATTACTGGTAGAGTAGACAGTACTTAACTGTTCTAGAAAATATCAGGTGTGAAAAACTAAAGAAATGAAATGAGAAGATAACTACCAATTTTTTGCCTTGAGCAATTAACTGGATGGATAGTAGCAACTAACTGGCTGATAAAAGTGGTGCCATTTCTGAGAAGGAAAAGTTTGGACAGTGGAGACAAGATGGAATAAACTGTCCTGTTTCAGCTATGTTAAGTCAAGAAGAGTGTTTGTACTATGGTCTGTGACAACAAGACCTGAAGTAGTGAAAATGGAGAAACAGAGGGATACTTTCTGCCATTAGCATCCTACTGATGATGGGAAAACAATGAGAGTCATATAATGGCAGCTATGTTTGCCCTCTTCTGTTTTTGTCTACCTGAAAGCCTCTTTGTGTTAAGTCCTGTGACGAAATGCCTCAGTATATCTGATTTTTGCTATTTTTGAGGACCTTTACCTCAATTTTTTATATACAGAAATAACGACAATTGTGTTTTTGCTTTTTATTGAAGTATACTGAAATATAGTTGATGTACAATAATAGCTTCAGGTGTACACATGGTGATTTTTATTGATTATACTACATTTAAAGTTATTAAAAACAATGCCTATGTTCCTTGTTATGTACAATATATCCTTGTTGTTTATTTACTTTATATGTAGGAGCTTGTATCTCTTAATCCTCTACCCCTATCTTGTCCTTCCCCCTTCCCTCTCCCAACTGGTAACCACTAGTTTACTTCTATATCTGTGAGTCTGTTTCTGTTTTGTTATATAAATTCATTTTTAATTTTTTTATATTCCATGTATAAGTGATAACAGAGTATTTGCCTTTCTCTGTCTGGCTTATTTTACTAAATATAATACACTCTAGGTTCATCCATGTTGTTGCAAATGGCGGAATGTTATTCTATTTTATGTTTGAGTAATATTCCATTGGGTATATATGCCACATATTCTTTATCCATTCATCTGTTGATAAACACTTAGGTTGCTTCCATATATTGATTATTATAGAAAATGCTGATATGAACATTGGGGTACATGTATCTTTTCAAATTAGTATTTTCATTTTCTTTGAATATATATCCAGGAGTGGAATTGCTGGATCATATGGTAATTCTATTTTTAGATTTTTGAGGAAACTCCATACTGTTTTCCACATTGGCTGTGCCAATTTGTACCAAAAGTGTACTAGGGTTCCTTTTTTTTTCAACATCCTTCTCAACATTTGTTATTTGTAGGCTTTTTGATGATAGCCATTTTGACAGGTGTCAGGTGATATCTCACTGTTTTTGATTTGTATTTCTCTGATGATTAGTGATGTTGAACATCTCTTCATGTGCCTGTTGCCCACCTGTATATCTTCTTTAGAAAAATATCTATTCAAGTCTTCCACTCATTTTTTAATTGGGTTGTTTGGTTTTTGATAATGAGTTGTATGAGCTGTTTATATATATTTTGGATAACAGCCCCTTATTGGTCATATTATTTGCAAATATTTTCTCCTATTCAGTAGGCTTTCTTTGTTTGTTGATGGTTTCTTTTCCTGTGCAAAAGTTTTTAAGTTTAATTAGGTCCCATTTATTTATTTTTGCTTTTGTTTCTTTTGCCTTAGGAGACAGATCCAAAAAAATATTGCTATGATTTATGTCAAAGTGCGTTCTGCCTATGTTCTCTTCTAGGAGCTTTATGTTTTCAGGTCTTACATTTAGTTCTTTGATCCATTTTGAATTTTTGTGTATGGTGTGAGAAAGTAGTATAATTTTATTCCTTTCCATGTAGCTGTCCAGTTTTCCCAGCATCACTTATTGAAGAGACTGTCTTTTCTCCATTGTATATTCTTGCTTCCTTTGTCATAGATTGAGCATAAGTGTATGCATTTATTTCTGGGTTCTCTATTCTGTTCCATTGATCTATGTTTCAGTTCTTGTGCTAGGACCATGCTGTTTTGATTACTGTAGCTTCGTAGTGTAGTCTGACATTGAGGAAATACTTCCAGCTTTGTTCTTTTTTTTTCTCAATATTGCTTTGGGAATTCATGATCTTTTGTGGTTCCATATAAATTTTAGGCTTCTTTGTTCTTCTTCTGTGAAAATGTCATGGGTATTTCAATAGGGATTGCATTAAATCCATAGATTGCTTTAGGTAGTATGGACATTTTAACACTTTTAATTCTTCCAATCCATGAGTATGGTATACATTTCCATTTCTTTCTATCATCTTCAGTTTCCTTCATCAGTGTCTTACAGTTTTCAGAGTATAAGTTTTTCACCTCTTTGGTTAAGTTTATTCCTATTTATTTTATTCTTTTTGATACAATTTTAAATGGGATTGTTTTCTTGCTTTCTGTTTCTGATAGTTCTGATAGTTCATATCAGTGTATAGAAAAGCAACAGATTTATGTACATTAATCTTGTATCCTGCAACTTTACTGAATTCATTTATTGGTTCTAATAGTATTTTCATGGAGACTTTAGGGATTTTTACATATAGTATCATGTCATCTGCACATGGTGACAGTTTTACCTCTTCCCTTCCTATTTTGATAACTTTATTTCTTTTTCTTGTCTGATTATTGTGGCTAGGACTTCTATATTAAGTAGAAGTGGTGAGAGTGGGCATCCTTATTGTCTTCCTGATTTTATGAGGAAAGGCTTTCAGATTTCACCATTGAGTATAATGTTAGCTGTGAGTTTGTCATAAATGGGCTTTGTATTGTTGAGATATGGTCCCTCTTTACCAGCTTTGCTGAAAGTTTTTATAATGACTGGGTGTTGAATTTTGTTAAATGCTTTTTCTGCATCAATTGAGAAAATCATGTGATTTTTATCCTTCATATTGTTAATGTGGTGTGTCACATTGATTGATTTCCAGATACTGAAACATCCTTGCATCGCTGAAATAAATCCCACTTAATCATGATATATGACCCTTTTTATATATTGTTGAGTTCAAGTAGTTTTGCATCCATAATCATCAGAGATATAGGCCTGTAATTTTTTTTTTCTGTGGTGTCTTTCTGGTTTTGGTATCAGGGTAATGGCGGCCTTGTAGAATGAATTTAAGAGTTTTCCATCCTCTTCAATATTTGGAATACTTTGAGAAGGATAGGTATTAACTCTTCTTTATATGTTTAGGAGAATTCCCCTGTGAAGCCATCCGATCCTGGATCTTTGTTTGCTGGGAGCTTTTTCATCACAAATTCAATTTCATAACTAGTGTTTGGTCTGTTCGTATTGTCTTCCTCCTAATCCATTCTTGGAAGGTTTTATGTTTCTAGAAATTGTTCCATCTTCTAGGTTGTCTAATTTGTTGGCATATAACTGTTCATAGTATTCTCTTATTTTTTGCATCTGTAATATTGGTTGTTATTTCTCCTCATTCATTTCTTATTTTGTTTTTTTGGGGTCCACTCTGTTTTTTCCTTGATGGGTCTGGCTAAAGATTTATCTTTTTTTTTCCAAAAAACCAGCTCTTGGTTTCATTGATTTTGTTCTCTATTGTTTTCTTGGTCTCTATTTTATTTATTTTTTCTCTGATCTTGATTATTTCCTTTCTTCTGCTGACTTTGTGCTTTGTTTGTTCTTTCTTTTCTAATTCATTAATTTGGTAGGTTAGTTCACTTATCTGAGATTTTTCTTGTTTCTTTAGGTAGGCTTGTATCACTATAAACTTTCCTCTTAGAACTGCTTTTGCTGCATCCCATGGATTTTATTTTTATTTATTTGTTTATTTTTGGACCACACCACAGGGCTTGCAGGATCTCAGTTCCCTGACCAGGGACTATACCCGAGCCACGGCAGTGAAATCACCAAATCCTAACCACTAGATCACCAGGGAACTCCCCATTCCAGAGATTTTAGAAAGCTGTGTTTCCATTTTCATTTGTCTCGAGGTATTTTCTGATTTCCTCTTTTATTTCTTCACTGACCTATTGTTTTTTAGTAGCATGTTGTTTAGTCTCCATGTGTTTGTGCTTTCCCCATTTTTTTTCCTGTAATTGATTTCTAGTTTCATACTGTTGTGGTTGGCAAAAATGTTTGATATGATTGTTATCCTCTTAAATTTGTTGAGACTTGTTTTGTGGCATAGCAATTGATTTATCCTGGAGAACATTCCATGTGCACTCAAAAAGAATTTGTATTTGCTGCTTTTGGATGGAATGTCCTATAGATATCTATTAAGTCCAACTGGTCTAATGCAGTATTTAAGACCACTGTTTCCTTATTGATTTTCTGTCTGGATGATCTGTCCATTGATGTAAGTGGGTTGTTAAAGTCCCCTACTATTATTGTATTATTGTCAGTCTCTGTGTTTATATCTGTCAGTATTTGCTTTATATATTTAGGTACTCCTGTGTTGGGTGCATGTATGTTAATGAGTGTAATATCCTCTTCTTGTATTGATTTCTTTGTTATCATTTAATGCCCTACTTCATCCTTTGTTATTGACTTTGTTTTAAGGTCTATTTTGTCTGATATGAGTATTGCTACCTGTATTTTCTTGTAATTTTCATTTGCATGAAATGCCTTTTTTCATCTCCTCCCTTTCAGTCTGTGTGTCTTTAGCTCTGGAGTGAGTCTCCTATAAGCAGCATATAGATGGGTCTTGTTTTATTATCCAGTCATCCACCCTATGTCTTTTGATTGGATCATTTAGTCCCTTTACATTTAAAATGATTGTCAATAGGCATGTGCTTATTGCAGTTTTGTTACTTGTTTGCTGTTTTTGTAGTTCTTCTCTGCTCTTTTCTTCTTTTAGTTTCTTCCCTTATGGTTTGATGATTTTCTTTAGTGGTATGCTTGTGTTCCTTTCTCCCTAGTTTTTTTGTGTCTGTGGTAGGTTTTTGATTTGTGGCTACCATGGGGTTTATAAATGTTGACCTATAAGTATATCTACTTGTTTTAAACTTGTAGTCATTTAAGTTCAAACACATTTTTACTCCCCTCTCCCACTTTGTGTTTTTTTATTTCATATTTTACATCGTCATTTTATCCCTTTACTGATTATTGTAATTATAGTTGATTTCACATTCTTTTGTCTTTTAATCTTCATACTAGCTTATTTAAATAGTTGATTCTCAGCCTTTGCTATATATTTGCCTTTACTATTGGTATTTTTCTTTTCTTACAGATATTTCTTTTATAACCTTTTCTTTTCACCTAAGAGATGCCCCTTTAACATTTGTTTTAGAGTAGGTTTAGTATTGATGAACTCTTTTAGTTTTAACTTGTCTGAGAAGTGCTTTTTTTTGTTTGTTTCTTTGTTTTAATCTCTCCTTCAGTTCTAAATGATATTCTTGCTGGGTAGAGTATCCTAGGTTGAAGGTTTTCCCCTTTCAGCACTTAGAATATATTATGCCACTCCTTTCTGGCCTGCAAAATTTTAGCAGAAAAATCAGCTTATAGCCTTATGGGGGTTCCCTTGTATATGACTCTTTGTTTTTCTCTTGCTGCATTTAGAGTTCTCCCTTTATCTTTAACTTCTTTTGCCATTTAACTTATGATATGTTTTGGTGTGGATCTGTTGGAATTCATCTTGTTTGGGGCCCTCTTTGTTTCCTTTTCCTTGGATACCTGTTTCTTTCTTCAGGTTTGAGAACTTTTCGGCCATAATTTCATCAAATACATTTTCGACCCCCTTCTCTCTCCCTTCTCCTTCTGGGACCCCTATAACGTGAATGTTGGTATACTTGATTTGTCCTAGAGGCCCCTTAAACTGCTCTTATTTTTTTATTTGGTTTTCTTTTTGCTGCTCTGGTGGGGCAGTTTCCATTATTCTATCTTTCAGGTCACTTATGCATTTTTCTGTGTCACCTACTCTGCTGTTCATTGTTTCTAGTGTGTTTTTTATTTCAATTATTATATTCTTCATTTTTGACTGGTTCTTTTTCATATTTTCTAGTTCCTTGTTAAATTCTCACTTTTTCATCTATTCTTTTCCTTAATTCAGTTAGCATCCTTTGATAATGCTTTGAACTTTTTATCTGGTAAATTATTTACTTGTTTCATTAGTTTTTTTCAGTGGTTTTATCTTGTTCTTTCACTTAAAACAAACTTCTCTGTCTTTTCATTTTGCTTAACTTTGTCTCTATGAAATTAGGTGAAACAGTTACCTATTGTGGTCTTGATGGGGTGTCCTTGTGTGGGAGCATCCCTATATAGTCTGCATGTGCCCAGTGGCTTTGGTGGGAGAACTGGATCTGACATGAACAAGAGACATGTCCTTCTCCAAGGTGTGCTGGTAGCCATCATCTTGGTAATCAGTGTGGCTGGAGATGGGTGGTTAGGGCCAGAGCCAGGTATGACTCTGTGGTTCTCCTCTGTTCAGTGGCCAGCACCACCCTACTGTGGGTGAGGGCAGGTCCCAAGTTGCTGGAGCAGAAGCCCTGAAGGTCATGTCTGAGCTGGCTCCATTCTCTTTAAGTATGTGCGCTCTCTTATCTCATCACCAGCATGCTTGCCTCACAATGGAACAGTGCTGGAGCAAGAGGGGCTGGGACAGGCACTTGGCATAGGATTGGATGCAGGCTGTTGTGGCTCCAGCTGTAGTCAGAGACCCAAACTGCTTCTGATACACTGCCAGTAGTAGTTACCCCTTCCCTGGTCAGATGCTGCTTTGGGTCAGAGCCACCTTTGTCTCTCAGAGCTGAGCTCTCTCCTTGGCCACAGCATCCCTCACTCCAGTTTGCATCATGAAGCAAGTGGGGCCAGAACAGTTGCTTGGCTCAGGCTGGGGCAAGCACCAGGGCAGTTGCAGGAAAGTGGGCCAATGTCTCAATGCAGTTTCAATCTGCCATCTCTGCCCTGTTCTGGGAGCAAGCAAGCATGTGTACACTCTTCATGAGTGGAGTTCAGGTTTCCCACAGCCCTCCTGTTATTCCTACCAGACCTCCAACGAGCCAAGGGGACTCTTTTTCCCAACATGTGGCTCAAAACGCTTATTCTCCAGGGATTATCTCTGTCCATGTAATCCCCCTCCTCTTCTGAGTACTCTCTTAGGGACACAGGTCCCAACCTGATCAGTTTTCTTCCCTTCCTACCTGATTCCATGTGGATATTTCTTATAGCTTTGGTTTTAGAGGAGTCTATCTGCCAGTCTCCAGTTAGTTTTCAGTGAAAATTATTCCACATGTAGATGTGTTTTTGATGTGTTTGTGGGGGAACTTGAGTTCTGCATCCTCCTACTCTGCCATCTTGATTCACCCCCACCCAATAGCAATAATTGTTTACATTAGTTTTACTCTGGCAAAATGACTTCTAGACTAGCTAATATTTTTTTCCCCAACACTGGTGCTTAAAATTTATTATTTTCATTAATAGCAAATGGGTAGATATATTTATAAAGAACTGTATGTTTAATAAAAGTGGTGCAAGCATACATCTTTGTCTTATTCATGATGTTAGAGGGGAAGCATTTAATCTTTTGCATTAAGTATGATATTAGCTATAGATTTCAAGTTCATCAGCTTAAGGATGTTACTTTCTATTCCTAGTTTTTTCAGAGGAGTATTTCTCACAGGAATAGAGCTTGAATTTCTGTTTATTTTTGCATATATTGATAAGATCATATGGTTATCCTTTTTTAGCCTTTTAATAGAGTATATTACATTGATTTTGAGTATTAAATCAATTTGCATTCTTGAGATAAACCTTTTTATCATTATACTATTCTGTGTTTTGAAATCTTCTTTGTCTAATATTTATACTGCCATGTCAGCTTCTTCTGGATTAGTGTTAACGTGGAATATCATTTTATATCCTTTTAATTTTAATCTATTTGATCTTTACATTTAAAATATGTTTCTTAATGCAACATGTTGTTGATTCTTAACTTTCATCAAATATGATAATCTCTGCCTTTTAATTTAATCTCTGCCTTTAAGTAATTTACATTTAATGTGATAATTGATTTAGTTAAACCTACCAACTTGATGTATTATTTTTTTTATTAATTAATTAATTTATTTATTTTTGGCTGTGTTGGGTCTTTGTTGCTGCGTGCAGGCTTTCCCTAGTTGCGGTGAGTGGGGCTCCACTTCGTTGTGGTGCTTGGGCTTCTCACTGCAGTGGTTTCTCTTTGTTGTGGAGCACAGGCTGTAGGCAGGAGGGCGGGTTTCAGTAGTTGCGGTACACTGGCTCAGTAGTTGTGGCTCACGGGCTTAGTTGCTCCGCGGCATGTGGGATCTTCTCGGGTCAGGGCTCTGAACCCATGTCCCCTGCATTGGCAGGCAGCTTCTTAACCACTGTACCACTGGGGAAGTCCCTTGATGTATTTTTTTAATTGTCCAATTTGTTCTTTGTTACCTTTTCTCTTTACTATTTTTGTGATTTTATGAAGTTCATTGAACTTCTTGTATCTGTGGGTTTATACTTTTCTTCTAATTTGGAAAATTCTTCAAATGTCTTTTCTGTTCCTCCTCTCCTTTTCTCTGGATACTTCAATTACATGCATATTAGACAGATTTAAGTTGGATAGTTTGTATTGCAATTTTTCAAGTTTACTGAGTTTTTCTCCTTCAGTATCTAATTTGCTAGTAATATCATTCAGTGTATTTTTCAACTGAAGAATTACAATATTTATTTCTAGGAGTTTGCTTTGTAATTCTTTTTAATTTTTCATGTTTCCAGTTAACTGCTCAATTTTTCTTATACCTTTATAAACATATGAAGCAAATACGTAATAGCGGTTTTAATGGCTTTGTGTACTAATTTTATTATCTGTATTATTTCTGGGTCTGTTTTATTGGTTGATTTTTCTCCTCATTATGGATAAATATTTTTCTGTTTTTTTTATGCCTGGAAATTTTTGATTAGAGTCCAGACATTGTAACTTCTGTCTTCTGGCTGCTGGATACTTTTTTTTTTTACATAAAATTATTTATTTTATTTATTTATTTTTGGCTGTGTTGGGTATTTGTTGCTGCACACGGGCTTTCTCTAGTTGCAGCAAGGGGGGGCTACTCTTCATGGCAGCACGCAGGCTTCTCACTGCGGTGGCTTCTCTTATTGTGGAGCATGGGCTCTAGGCACACGGGCTTCAGTAGTTGTGGCATGTGGGCTCAGTAGTTGTGGCTTGCAGGCTCTAGAGCACAGGCTCAGTAGTTGTGGCACACAGGCTTAGTTGCTCCTTGGCATGTGGGATCTTCCCGGACCAGGAACCAAACACGTGTCCCCTGCATTAGCAGGTGGATTCTTAACCACTGAGCCACCAGGGAAGTCCTATCCTTTTTTATTCTCATATTGTTTGACTTCTTTTTTTTCTTGGTTGCAGTTAAGTTTCTTGAAAAATAGTTTGATCCTTTTGACATTTGCTTTTAAGCTTTGTTAATTCATATCAGAGCTGACTTTAGTTTAGGACTAATTTTGTCCATTCCTGAGGTGATAACCATCTACGTACTCCACCTGAGGACTGTCGATAGGATAGTTTATTTCCTTTATCTCAGAGACCATTGTCCTTGTTGCTTGTCAAGACTTTTCTACTATTGTCTGTGCAAACAAATTCTGCTGTTAGCTCTCTGTTTGTCCTGGAGATTGTTCTCTCTGGTTTTTATACTGTTCTTTCCCCAGCCTCAAGCAGCTTCCTTACACATGTACACTGATTAGGACTCAGGTGAAATCTCATGAAACCCACTATAGATTTCTGGATCTCTCTCTCTCTCTCTCTCTTTCTCTTTATCTCTCTGCAATTATCTCCTCTCCAGTACTTTTTTTCTGTGAATTTTAGCTACCTTGGTCTATCTGGACTCCACGTTCACTCTGTGTCCTCAACTCAGAGAGCTGGCTGGACCACTGGGGAAGCAAGGTTTCCCTTGCTTGTGCTATGTCTTAGGAACTCTCCCTCCAGATAGTAAGCTGAACAATCATAGGACTCACTTGGTTTCCCTTCTTTACTGGTTTCCTTATAATCCAATGTTTTAAAACTATTTCATATATTTTGCTCAGTATTTTAATTATTTCAGTTAGTAGGGAAAACTTTTAAAAAATATTATTAACTCATAATATCTTAATGAATTAGTTTATACATTCATGAATTTTTGTTAATTTATTTTAATGAATTATTTTAAATAGCAAGAAAAGTAGCAATATGAGTTAAATTTATAAAACCTACTTCAAAACACTTTTTAATTTGCAGTTGAGGTTGGAGAGACATAAAGCAGTCTCTATTGCTATTTTAAGATAACTAGTCCAATTAATTTAAGATAACTATTCTAGTTATTTCCAAAATAATTAATAAAATAACAAATTATATGCACATATATCTCTAGGCTACCTATCCTGTGAACAAAGTATTAGAGCATAACATTTCTAATAAGGAATTTTGAGGTAGGCTGCTTTCTTATGCATTGCCAAATAACTGCCTAAAGGGTTAAATGCACTTTTAGTGAGTCTGTTGATTGGACTGTGGATTTGGTTGTCTGTTGTCATTAGTGCTTATACAGTTTAGCAAACTGGTTTATAGGCTGCCTCCACAGAAAGTAAAAGTAAACCTGTTACTGAGTACATTTCTGTTGCCATTTTTAAGGTTTTTATTAAGACCTTATGGTTGCAGTTCTACAGAGGAATTCTCTGTAGACATTCCTCAATATCTTTCAAAAAAACCTAGTACTATTCACTAAAAAGGATATAGTTTTTATCTACTTTTTGGGTGTGAATGAAACATTATTTGGAAATGGTTAAAATCACTATTTATTCTAATGAAATGCCAAACATATATAATTTACCTCCAATTTTCCACAAAAACAGAGAATGGGAAGTTCAAAATATCTTGGCTGAGACTGCATTAATGGCATTATGTTAACAAGTTTAGTAGCATGAAACAGTTAAATATTAGCAAATATTGACATATGACAGAATTTGAAGTAGCCATTACCCCGGTCTTTTCCAAATGTCATAGATCATTTTAATTACGCAAAACTCCATCAACTTTAACATTACTGGTGTAGCTCAAGGCAAACATCCTAGTTTGTCTTAAATCTGGGCTATCCACCTCAATTTTTTTAAAAAGACAACCATTGTTACAGTGTTTCCTAAAATTAGGGATCATGTACAGTGTTCAAAAAATAACTATAAATTTTGGTATTGCTTTAATGGCACATGAATTAAAACTTCATTATAACGAAACTGCTGCTGAACATTCACATTAATATCAAATGAATTCATTATGACCAGCACGGTTACAATGAATACTAAATGAATTAATAATAGTGAACCATTTAAAGTGTTGCCTAATTGTTTTATTTCATTTTTATGTATATTTTGGTCCTATTTTAACTGTTGGGTTAATAGAGAATGACATTAAATAAATCATTTTCTTGCCTAATATTGGATAATGTGTTCACACTGCTCTCTGATGATCTGTGAATTTAACCCTTTTTGTTTCAACTCAACCTTCCCACCTATTACCTCCTTATTTGATACTACTACAGAAACTAGATGAGCACATACAGCTTTAATTTGATGTGAAGAATAAAGCATTCAGATAAAAAGCAACATTGTGCCCCAGTCATTTTTATGATATCCCTCGGTGAGCCATACAGGTGCCTGAAAATGTAATCTGTTAAGTGGTCTGTTTAGATGCTGCAAAGAAACAACCACCAACAAAAGCATTTACTCTTTTTTGGTTTGTTAGTTCATACAGGAATACTTGAGAGAAACACTTGTATAAAAGTCCTTTAGCTTAAAAAAAAGCACAATCTACTTAATTATTATTTATTATAAAATGTTTTAAATCTTGATTAACCATTTGCTTTTAAATTATTTAGAAACCTGTTAAGTTCACTGAATATCAACTGCTTTGTCGCTGAGTAGCACTGTGTTGGCACAGACTTAACCTAGTTTCCATGACTTTGCAGGTTACGAGCTCTTCCCTTATGTCTGTCAAGTATCCAATCTTCCTCCTCTCAAGCAATATTTACATCTTTAACTGTTAATCACAGGAATGCCTTTCATGTTGGCAACTTCCTCAGAAAGAACAATGGCCATGGGTTGTACTGTCTTCTGAAATGCTGTGCTCAGTCTTCACATGATTACTTTTTAAATAAGTAAAGAGAAAATTCACTTAAGACTCTAGATTTCTGGCTTTGATAAGTAGGAATCTCTGTTAATATGTCCTCTATAATTCTGTAAGTTAATAATTGAATGGAATAAAAGTAACACTCTCAATGCAGCATTATTTTTTCTAGTTCATCTTTACTCTGTAACTTATTTATGGAACCTACATGGCCTTCACATATATTTAGGTTATGACCTCAAGTGATATCATTTGAGATTGATACAAGGTTCTTCTTTTCCCCAACTCTCCCTTATCATCTTCCACAGTGCTTGCGATTCCCTTGGTAAGGAACATGTTAATTGTAGATAATTTCCAGTATGCCTCTGAGAACAGGACAGTGAAAGGTATCTCATAAGCAGAGTGCTTCTAGTCATGGAGTCTCATGTCATGGATATCACAGCATCGTAACAAAATCCTGAAGAACCAAGAACCAAGCAGGTGATTTTAGATGGAGATTTTAGGAGACAACCCTCACTGAATAGCTGGAAAGAGACAATCTGAGGCCTGGATCCCGAAGATGATATATGAGAGCAACAGACATTGCTTTGGGGTGCTAGACTAAGATGAAGGGTGTTTGGCAGAGAATAAAATGGTACCAATTTGGAGAATATTTTTAAGAAGTCAAATGTGTTCCCTGAGCCTGTGATTCACTTACATTCAACATCATTTGTCCCAGCAGCCCTTTGATGTTTTCTTATCAGCCTTTTAAAACTGTTTCCTTAAACAGTATCTCTTTGGAATATTTTTTTTTAGAAAATCATATTTTCATTCTGCTTCTCAGAAATAATGGATTTCAAAGGTTCTTAAAATTGAGAATGCATACATACTCTACATGAATTAAATACTGCTTGCTGTTATTTATTATATTTTTAAAGTGATATAGTTAGTAAATTACTAGTAGGTAAGCCTCAATTTTACCATTGTGTAATAATTTAATAAAAGCTTATAAGAAGAGTTACTGTTTCCTTGGGTGCTTGGTATCATTTGGAATTTTAATGTAAGTTTTTCTGAGTCATGACTAAACGACCCATTCATTCTATACTGTTAAAGGATGTTGAGTGGGGCAAGGGGGCCTTTCACATACTTATCTGAGAAGCATGGAGGATAATTTTGCTTCTATGATTGGGTATCAATAATGATTATGATAATATTCTTCTGTGGTCTTTATGCTTTCTAAGACTTTATGAAAGATTATCTAATCAAGTTGCCTAGTATAGCTGTCATTTTTATGTTTGCTTTGGTGAAGGTCTACCTAAAAGAAGTAAAAATCCCCCTAAGCTAGGACTGTCCCCCACCCTCTTTCACTTAGAGTAATTATCCAGAGAATTTCAGTTTGCCTCTATTCTTTTCATGATGTGCTTTCTCTTTTGGGTGACTAAACCATTCTTTCTTTCTCTCTTTCTTTTTTTCTTTCTTTCTTTCTTTCTAATAGACTTTTCCAACCCATTTCTTTAACTTAAATTGAGGAAGAGATCTTTGAAAAACCTTTCATCAAAGGGATGGCTGCCCAATCCCTGAGATTCTATCTCAGAACTTTTCATCATGGAGGTTTTGAGAATGTTTGATGCCATCTGCGCCTCAATTTTCCTTTCTTCTGATTTTTCTTTTTTTTTTTTCTTCTTTTTTTTTTTTGAGCTGAGGTGCCAGCCGAGCCAGGCTGTGCCTCTGTTTTCTGCCAAAAGGAAAAAAAAAAGAGAGAGAAAAATACCATGAACACTAAAATAAGAATTTTTTTTTTCAGTGTTTCTGGTACAAGCACTGTACGTTTCTACTGAGTTTTCTGTAAGAATCTGTTTTTATCATCCTTAACAATAGAAAAACCACAAGAAAACTTGTGGTCTATTAGCAAAAAACAGAGGCCCTGGCAAGCTACAGAGCAGCACAATCCTACAGTTGGGAAGCTGGGCAGCAACCCAAGTTTGTCCACGCCTAAGAACAACACTGTCTGCTAAAATTACAGTTTTCCCTTTTCACAAACCTCAAAGTTGTGAAACTTTACTAACTTTAAGAAAAGAACAGTTGGCCATACAAAAGATACACTTCCAAATCTATCGAACAACTTACTTATACTTGCAAATGAACCACTTGGAGTGAGTCTTAAAATGTATTTGTTCCAATTATTCTGCTAAGGTAGCAAGCAGAAAGTAATCATTTTCTATGTATACTGTGAATAAGAGACTCCAAATGTTGGTTCCAAAGAAAGCATTTGACCAATAGTTGGTAAGTGGGAGTGTAAGAAATAGTGCTGTAGAAATGATAGCCACACTTTCAAAAGCCAAGTGTGTTTTTGCAGTCTCTTTATGCTCAGTATGATATAATAAAATCAAATTAGAAAAGAGTCTTTTTTTTAAACTCTGTTACTCCCTGTTTCCACAGTTTTTATAGAGACAAGTATTAGTAATTAAACATGATCATGTAACTCATCATCAGATCAGATATGTTAATGGAAGGAAGATATAGGTCAATATAAGTTGGTATTCCATCAATAAATTGAGTTACATTGCAGAAAGTTTTTTACCAAACCTGAGGCAGTTATTAAACATCTGTATCAGTCAAGGTCCAGTCAGGTGACTGACATCATGCCAGTTATTTGAATAGGGAAAATTTAATATGAAGGATTGTTTACTGGTAGAAAGTAGTTAACTACTGAGGGAGGGGAAGAGGGACACTAGGAGGTTCAAAAGTAGCATATCTCAGACAGACAGTTACTGCCTCCAGGTTGATGAGAGGACAAGAAAGGAGCTAAGAATGAGGCGAATTCCTTTATCCCATGGCTGAGCTTCAGACTTATTCAAAGAAAGCAAGGCTCTCACAGGAAGAGGCCACTTGCTAGTGGTGATACACCTTTTCATAGGATGTGGGCTGGCTCTTATCTGTAGAAGCATAGCTCTGTTGCCCACTCTACTGTGTGGGAGGTCAAAGCTGGAAGGAGCTGCAGGTAGAGGGTAGTCTAGGCTGTAACTGGAGATCCATGCAGGTAGCAGGGTTCCCATGCTGAATCATAGTAACTGAGGGTAAGACCTGGAAGAGAAGTGTCTTATTGCTGTTATTGCCTTGCTGAGCCAATACAGGTTAGAGTGGATAGTTCAGCCTTGTGGCCTAAGAGAAGAGTGGCAAATGTACATGAAACACAATATGAAAATTAAGACTCTATATCTACTATGATGACAAAAACATAAAAATCATTATTATGAATTCATAGATTTCTTTCAGAATTAATTTTGCTGGCAACTTGTACCTTATAATCAGAAATATACTTCTTATATCCAGAATATTCTGTTTAAGTGAGTTATTTTTTTGTTTTCACAGTAGAATTTAAAAAATCACTTATCATCTTTATATATTTTAAATTAGTACTAAGAATGGTTTCAGGGTTTCAGTCTTCATCTAAATTACCCCAATTTCCTTTTATCCTTCACCAATCTCTTATTATATATAATTAATTTTCAAACTTCTCACATAGAAATATTCATAGAATTACTCTAGTTGTGGCCTAAATAAATGAAAACCTATAAAATAACATTTTTATGAGATTTACTGTTACAAAATGCCACAAGCTATATTGTAAAAGGTAATTCTCTACAACAAAAGATTTTCAGTCTATGAGATGACCCATTTATTTCTAGCATGATTAAAACAACCAAATTTCAGTATAACTGAATAATTTATTTAATAAACACATATTGAGTGGCTATTATCAGCAAAATGCTCTGTGAGAATCTGAGGCAGAAATACAAAAGACCTTGGTCTTAAGAACTTTTAAATAATGGGTGAAGAATTTGGATGTAACAGATATTAATCAGTATGAGACACATTTGATGTATTAACACAAATTCTGTACTAAAGATTTTAATTCTGATTTTAATGTCTATTAAAAGTTCTAGATCCTACCTGTCACATTTCCAGGTATTATCTATATTGTAGTTCTGCAATTTGTATTTGTTAAGGGTATTATTCTGAATTAGGCCCCGTGAATATCTTTAATTAATTACTTTTTCTTCCACATTTTAAGTTCAAAGATGAAAAAGTGCAGCCTACCTTGGCATCGAAACTATTCACAAAATCATTACCCTGCTTTCACAACAGACTCTTTACTGTTCGTATATTAGTGGGTCTTCTGAGTTGATGTTATTACTGAAACATATCTGAACAGCTATTCAAACATCAAACACCCAAATATTTTTTGTAATTTTCCTTTTAAATCTGTATCAGACAGAATCACAAGCCTTCTGAGCCAGAGATAAATCAATTTCTACCTCCTACCTACAAGCTAGAGTCAGTCATATCATATAGTCTTATTAAATATTTTCCTCACAAATCCAAGTTAAAACAAGATTCTTACAAGACTTGAGAATTAATCTATTTATCGATACTTTCCAATATTTCTGTCGGTATTAAAATTGACTTCATTCGTTTACACTTATTTTTCCTTTGTTACTTAGTAATATTTTAGCACAGTAGATTGTCTGTGATTTAAGAGCCTACTAACTTTTCAATTACAATTAAGAAAGAATAGGGGGCAGTTCAAAATTGCAGCAAAATTGCAGAAAGAGCCTGAACTTATCTCGTCTCATGGACACAACAAATATACAGCTACATATGAATCGTTTCCCTCTGACAATAACCTGAGAACTACCTGAACACACCTGCTCCACAACAAAAGATAAAAAGGACCACATCAAGATGGGTAGGAGAGACAGGCTTCAGGTTTCCCACATATTTAGTGGCTAAGGATGCACTCCCAGGGAACATAAGCAGGGAGATGCCATTCTTGCACACCCCCTTGGCATCAATACAGCTTAACGATACTCCCCAGGAAGGAGCTTATACATTCCTCAGGAGCCCTGATTTTCTCAGCTTCACCCAGGGGACACTTCCAGATCTCCTGGTCTGGAAGCCAGCAGGAATTATAATTGTGGCCTCACAGGACTGTATATATCTGCATATTTAAAAGCTGCTGCCTGAGATTCTTGCTTCCAATCAGCCTGAAACTAGGTGCCAAATTAGATTCCTCCCCTTGAACACTGACAGGTCTCACACACCTTCAACAACAGGGGCATATCATGAATAAATCAGGCAGTATAGTGAACCACAAAGATTCAAGAGACAATCGAGGGCTAGGGCAGGGTTGAGCAAGGAGGATCATCACATACACAAGGTCACTCCTTCAACACTGAGAAATGTAGAAGTTTTGCCTTATGCCAAAAAACATAGCCAAGAAAAATGAGGAAACAGAGAAATATGTTCCAAATGAAAGAATAAGACAAAACCTCAGAAAAATAATTTAATGACATGGAGATAGGTAATCTATCTGATAAAGAATTCAAAGTAATGGTCATACTGATGCTCACAGGAGAAGTATGGATGAAAACAGTGAGAACTTCAACAAAGAGTTAGAATATATAAGAAAGATTTAATCAGAGCTGAATATGATAGATAACTGAAACAAACAAAAAAATACCAGAGGCTATCAATAGTACATTAGGTAATACAGAAGAATGAATCAGCAATCTAGAAGACAGGGTAGTGGAAATCACCCAATCAGAACAGAAAAAAGAAAAGAGAATTTTTTAAAAATGAGGATTGTTTGAGACCTCTGGGACAACATCAAGCATACTAACATTCACATTATAGGGATCCTGGAAGTAAAAGAAAAAGAAAAAGTGACATAAAACTTACTTGATGAAATAGTAGCTAAAAACTTCCATAACTTGGAAAAGGAAACAGAATTCCAGGACCAGGAAGTAGAGAGTACCAAACAAGTTGAACCCAAAGAGGTCCACTCCCAGATACATTATACTTAAAATGTCAAAATATAAAGAGAGAATTTTTAAAGCAACAAGATAAAAACAACTAGTTACATATAAGGAAAACCTTATAAAATTATTAGCAGCTTTTTCAGCAGAAACTTTGCAGGCCAGAAGGAATGGCATGATATATTCAAAGTGCTGAGAGGAAAATACTTACAGCCAAGAATACTCTAGCTGGCAAGTTTATCATTTAGTATTAAGGAGAGAGAAAAAGTTTTACAGACAATAAAAAACTAAAGGAGTGCATCATCACTAAATTGACTTTACAAGAAATGTTGTTAAAGGGATTTCTTTAAGCAGAAAAGAAAATGCCATAACTGGAAATAAGAAAATATATGGAAGAAAAAAAATCTCATTAGTAAAAGCCAAATATATAGTAAAGGTAGTAGATCAACCACTTATAAAGATAGTATAAAAGGTTAAAAGACAAAAGTAGTAAAATCAACTATAGCTATCATAAGTAGTTAATACACAAAATTAAAAAGTGTACAATATGACAAAACATAAAATATGGGAGGGATAAAAATATAGTGCTTTTAGACTGTGTTTGAACTTAGGTGACAAACAAAATAGATTTTATATATAATATATAAAGCAATCTACTTCATGGTAAACACAAACCAAAAACCTATATAGATATATAAAAAATAAAGAGGAAGGAATCCAATCATAACACAAGGGAAGAGAACAAGAAAAGAAAGGAGCAGAAAACAACTATAAAAACAACCAGAAAACAATTAACAAAATGGCAGAAGTACACACCTATCAATAATTACTTTAAATGTAAATGTACTAAATGCTCCAAACAAAAGTTACAGAGTAGCTGAATAGATTTTTTTAAAAAGCCTCCTCTATACGTTGCCTACAAGAGACTCACTTTAGATGTAAAGACACATCACAGAGGCTGAAAGTGAAAGGATGAAAAAAGATATTCCATGTAAATGGAAACAAAAAGAAAGCTGGGGATAGCAATACTTATATCAGATAAAATAGGCTTTAAAACAAAGACTGTAACAAAAGACAAAGAAGGGCATTACATAATGATAAAGGGGTCAATCCAATAAGATAAATATTTATAAATATTTTGTAAATATTCATGCATCTAACATAGGAGGACCTAAATATATAAAGCAAATATTAACAGACATAGAGGGAGAAATTGACAGTAATATAATGATAGTAGAGGACTTTAATAACCTACTTTCATCAATGGATAGATAATCCAGAGAAAAAAATTAGTGAGGAAACACAGGGCTTGAATGACACATTAGACCAGATGGACTTGATATATATAGAACATGCCATTCAAAACATGCAGAATACACATTCAAGTGCACATGGAACATTCTCCAAGATAGATCACATGATAGGCCATTAAACAAGTCTCAGTAAATTTAAGAAGATCATATCAAGCATCTTTTCTGACCAAAACAATGTGAAACTAGAAATCAATTACAGGAAGAAAACAGTAAAAAACAAAAAAACAAAGGAGGCAAGAATATACAACAGAGAAAAGACAGTCTCTTCAATTAATGGTGTTAGGAAAAACTGAACAGACACACGCAAAAGAATCAGATTGGACCACTATCTTAAACCATTTACAAAAATAAATTTAAAATGTACTAAAGACTTGAAAGACCTGAAATCATAAAACTTCCCCCCCCAAAAAGTCATAGGCATTAAGCTCTTTGACATTGGTCTTAGCAATATTTTTTTGGACTTATCTCCTCGGGCAAGGGCAACAAAAGTAAAAATATGCAAGTAGGATTACATCAAACTAAAAACCTTTTCTACAGCAGAGAATACCATCAACAAAACAAAAAAGTAACCTACTGAATGGGAGAATATATTTGTAAATTATATATCAGATACAGGATTAATATCTGAAGTATAGAAAGAACTTATACAACTCAATATCAAAACAAACAATGGATTAAAAAATGGGCAGAGTAAATGAATAGATGTTTTTCAAAGACAACTTGCAGGTGGCCAACAGGCACATGAAAAGATGTTCAACATCACTAATAATCAGGGAAATGCAAATGAAAACCATAATGAGATATCACCTCACACCTCTCAGAAAGGTGATTATCAAAAAGTCAAAAAATAACAAGTGTTGTCCAGAGTGTGGATAAAAGTGAGCCTTGTGCATTGTTGGTATGAATATAAATTGGTGCAGCCACTATGGAAAGAGTATGGAGTTTCCTCAAAAAATTAAAAAAAGAATTACCATATGATCTAGCAATTCCACTTCTGGGTATTTATTCCAAAAACCCAGAAACACTACCAAAAAATATATGTATCCTTATGTTTATTGCAGCATTGTTTACAATTGTCAAGATATGGAAACGACCTAAATGTCCACTTATAGATTAATGGATAAAGAAGTGTGGTATATAGATACAGTGAAATATTATTCAGCCATGAAAAACGAAATCTTGTCATATGTGACAACATGGATAGACTTAGAGTGCATTATGCTAAATGAGATAAGTCAGATAAAGGCATTTGCCTTATGATTTCACTTATATGTGTAATCTAAAAACAAAACAAAGAGATTCATAGATATAGAAAACAAACTGGTGGTTGCCAGAGGGGAGGCAGGGAGCAGGTGAAATAGGTAAAGGGGATTAAGAGGTACATACTTCCAGTTATAAAATACAGAAGTTACAATGAAGTAATGTCAGCATAGGGACTATAGTACTAGTATTGTAGTAACTTTGAATGGTGGCAGATGGTAACTAGACTTATCATGGTGACCACTTTGAACTGTATAAAAATATTGAATCCATAAGATGTATACCTGAAACTAATATGTTGTTATATGTCAGTTGTACTTCAATAAAAAATAATCTTCACCCTTTCAAAAAACATTTTTTTTAAAAAAGTAGCTATTGTTTTCTAAAAGTTTCAAGGACCTAAAACATTCCTCTGCAATTTTGAAATAACCTGTAATATAAAGGCACTATCTTCAATATTAAAAGAAAAAATGTGTATTAGTTCACCTTCCACAGTTGCTCTATGTACAAGGATAAATGTAGAAAAACAAAATTAATCACCACCATACGGTTTTATTGTTTTTATATGCATTTTGTGGTTTATATCATTGGATGGGGACTATGTAGGGGATGCTCTAAGAGACGTCTGGGGATGTACAGATGAAGCAAACAAAGATCTTGATCTTGAGAAGACCATTCTTGGGGGAGATAACCATGAAAATTATCACTGTGAAATGAGCTATGTGTCTGTCTCCAAGAACTGAGCCTGACTATCCTATGCTAATGCTAATCCTATATTTTACTACAGTTTTAGTTGCATATTGCTGATGTGTAATGCTGAACATCTTTATATGTGCTTATTGGCCATCTGCATATCTTTGTGATGTATATTTTCTTTGTGAAGTATATTTTCAAAATTTTTAAGATAGGGTTGTTGGTCGTTTTCTTTTTTTCAACTGGAAAGTTTATATATTCTGAATACAAGTCTTTTCACATGTGTGTTTCATAAATATATTCTCCTAGTCTCTGCTGTGTCTTTTTATTTTCTGCACAGTGGAATGGAACTTTTTTGGGGGAATACATTAATATGCATTTTTTCTTTTTTGCATTTCTTAATGCTTAATGCTCATTCTAGTCTTCAAGAGGCACTTGTTCATCTCAGGTAGAATTATTATTTTTGCATCAGGAATGAAAAATAAAGATGGTGTCAGTATGTAGCTTTTTATATATGGAAGAAAATTACGTCAGTCTCCAGAAAACAGTAGTTTTGAAAACCTGGATTTATCAAGAGAAAAGCCTAGTTTAGATTTTTTTAACTTCTACTAATTCATCAAAGAATCATTCCTGGACTATTATAAGATATAAACTCTTAAAACCATGAATTAAAATCCTGCCTTCCTTCCATAAAGAGTGTACTTGAGAATGTGAATAATTTGACACAGCGTTCATCCACGTCCAGAGGAGAGAGGAATCAGAGAGCTCACACCTACAGTCTTGGCAAACTATGGGAAGAGTTTCAGGGAAAGCATGCCAATAAGCAAGAGTATCCTGATGTCCTATCCAGACTGAAGTCCTGTGGACACCAAAGTAGAGAGGAAAGCAATCATCACTTGGGTTTTTGTCTTTTATCACAATTGGAACTTTGGCAGGGACCATTCCACTGATAGTTCAGTCCCAACCTAGGGTAATTACAGTAGAAACTGTAACAGTAGCATGGGAGTGACTGATTGAAGAGAGTGAAAAAGAACCCAAATTAGCATTCCTAGCATCCTTCTGTTCCTTTCGGTTTTGAAAATGTCTTAGTAATTCTTAAGCAACTTTGGAGTTGGGACGGAGATCAGATGTCAGGAATGCAGCAGAGATTGGACAAGGGTTGTCAAAAGCTACAAGGTGGGCCATCCAGACCTGAGAACAGTTGAACTCATGGATAGAGATTGTTGGGATGGTGTCCAGTCCACATAAGGAGACGGTCAAGCTCTTTAGGAGAACCACCAGTGCAGAGAACACTCTTCCACTAGCTGTAGCAGTATCAGAGGATTACAGGTCTCCCGGGAATGCTACCAGCCTGATGTCACCTCAGATGTCATCAGTATAAGAACTAGCTCAATCACTCACTCTGCAATCTAGACCATCAAAGCACGGAAGATATCCATAAGCATCTGTAGTGTCCTTGCCTCTGACCACTATGTCATCTATAGTCTCAGATATAATTTTAGAGAGAAGTAAAGGGATATGGAGAAAACATGGCAGACTGAGAATTTGTCTTAAAGACTCTGAGTCAGTAAAGTGTGACTAAACCAGAGGCAGGGAAGTGGTTAGAACTCCTCTCAGCCTAACATTACATAGGAGATGTAGTGGGCACAGGGGAAAGATTAAATTTGTAATCGGCTCTTGATGATTTGCTGGATAATTTCTGAAATCTCCACATTTGCTTGGACAACTATGTAGTCTATGAATTTTTAGCTCTTGAATTTTAACTATTAGGAATAAGCCAGACACAAAATGTAACGAATAGCTTTCTGAGCTTCCTCTCTCCTGATTGCTAGTCTTTCTCTTTTGATGTACTGCCTTCTGCTTCCCACATCCAGCTTTCATGGTAGAAATTTTAAAATCTTAATTCATTCTTTCCTTATCAGGACAAGGTGGATGAGGTGTGAGACTGACTTAATGCAACTCTCCCAGTGCTTTAAAGCACCTCTGACTCCTTAGCTCAGCCAGACCCACCCTCCTCATCAGTGGTGATTTTATCCCTTTTCTCAGTCAAGTTTCCTCTACTGTTGTTCCCTTGTGCACATTTGAATCCAGATTATGAACATGTATCAAGATCCATCTCCATTCACATAATATGATGGCTTGCCTTCTGTTTAAATATCCCTTAACATTTTTTTTTGATAGCAGAATTTTATTTTTTATTCAACTCTGAGAAACATTGGTTCCTTTTTTAAAAAAAAATTTTATCTGAGTATAGTTGATTCACAATGCTGCGTTAGTTTCAGGTATACAGCAAAGCGAATCAGCTACACACATACACATATCCACTTTTTTTTTAAAGATTCTTTTCCCATATAGGCCACCACAGAGCATTGAGTAGAGTTCCCCGTGCTACACAGCAGGCTCTTATTAGTTATGTATCCTATATATAGTAGTGTGCACATGTCGGTCCCAATCTCCCAATCCGTCCCCCCCGCAATCCCCTGGTAACCACAAGTTTGTTTTCCACATCCATAACTCTACCTCTGTTTTGTAAATAAGCTCACCTGTACCTTTTTTTTTTTTAGATTCCACATATAAGCAACACCATAGGATATTTGTCTGTCTGTGTCTGACCCACTTCACTCAGTATGACAATCTGTAGGTCCAGCCATGTTGCTGCCAAAAAAAATAATAATCCCTTAATGTTTTTATAACACTTTATAACATTTGTAAAGTTTTCCCAAAGGAGCTATTTGCTGAAATCCCAAAGAGGACCACTAGGGTCCTAACAAGAATCTGGGTCTGGGCTCACTCAAACTAGTCTGTTACTGTTTTCTTTTGGCCTGTTCTCACATCTTTTTGTCAACAACAGGAAATTAGATTGCTGTCCAAACCAATGGAAGACTAACCCTAAGAAATCTAGAGTGAGGTCAGTTGATAAAAACATATGTCAAGAATAAAATAGTGCAGACTAGAAACTACCTCTCTTCACTTCCAACATGGGGAATCCCCTATTATATGCCTGTGTTACTTAATACAGGACACTGTAGTGACCAGGTGTTTCCTCAATGAAGTCTCCATGCTAGAGACATGCATTTCCAAACACCTTGATTGAGTTTCCTGGCAAGCATTCATGCAAGTAGATATGTCGAGATTACCTTCATTGATGTGAAAGACTATGGGGAGACCCACTAATGGTAGGGTATTACCTTCTGATAACCACACTGTTTACACTTATCATCCAGAAAGACAGAGAACCAGACTGTTCCATTAAGCTGTCAATCAGAACTTATGAAGAACAGGCTGTATGTTACCAGTTGAAATGTAACAAGGCATGAAAATTATAGGATTTTGAGAATGCTAGTCATTCTCTTCCTCTAAAAAGAACATTCAAGAAATTATCTTTTTTCTGAAGTCTTGAGTATTTAGGCTCCCACAGGCTATTCATTTTTGTGCTTTTACAGTCATGTCTCCAGGAAAAGAGATATAGCTTGATCTCTTACATTTCTATAGTACTTTACAGTTTATAGGGCACTTGTATGTACACAACCTGCTTTCTAAATGATATTCTCTGCAAAATATTTCCTCATGGCAGAACTGCAAATTCTAAAAATGTTTCTTAGAAGACTATTAGTTAGCTTTCAGAATAACAAATCAAATCTGCAATTTTTATAATGTTGCAACAACATTTTGAATGTTTTTAGTGCATATTTGTATGACTTTGAAAAGAGCTAGAGTATCTTAAGTAACACTGTTAACTACTAATTTTTGGAGAAAAACAAGTTAATGGAGCAATAGGTTTTATTTGGTATAATAAGGCATTTCTGTCCTTCATTATTTATAATTTTATTGGGAAATATGTGCTAATGCAAACAATTTTCATATATGAATAAAACATAAGGCAGAGTAGTAATTAATATAAAAGGATTCAACAGCACATAAAGGTGGTTAATATATCTACCTCTTCATATATCAATGATCAATGCCAGTTCTATTTCCTTGGAAGACACTAAAGATCAAAAATCAAGCCTGCTCTTTAGTTTCATTCTCAGTTAACTTGAAGGTTTGCATAAAAAAGGAAATCAGGTTGACTGTGAACAAGGAGAATGAATAGTTCAGATAAAAAAGATCAAGAGGGAAAAGTATACAGGAGGGAAAGTGGAAATGTGTCAGCTTGCTTAGCAGCAAAAAAGGTCTCCTTTAACGACTCCAAGTGGAACAATTTCTTCTACCTTGTCACAGTGGAAGTTTGAGAGGAACATCAGTTACTTATGAAGGAGGCTGTAGGATCTTCAGAAGCTTTGATAGAAAAGGAAGTGATTATCTGGTGTGATAGAGAGGAAAGGAAGAATTAGAGGAGTCTTCAAAGTAATGTCCTGGTAGCACTGATACTTGAACAGGCATTTTAGTGCGATTCTTTTGGATGTATGGAAATAGGACTTATTGGTTTGTTCAAGAGAGGCGGATGCAGATACTATTCAAAAAGGGACAGAGTTCCCATGGGAAGAACAAGAAATGTAGCAGAACCAGAAAATCATCATAACTGGAACTGGGTTCAGGTCCCCTTGATGGACCTCAGCACAAGACTGTGTGGATTATCATCACAGTAATGCTTTACCTTCCATGATGATGTCTATAGCTGTGATCTCACTATGTGTCTTCTCTTCCCCACACCCCTTTAATCTAAATGTTTTCTCTAGCTCACAGCTTCATTTTGCTCTTAGTTACAGCTTCTTCATAGACCCATACTTTGTGCATTTGTGGGAAGCCATTCTTCAGCTCTCTTTCACAAACGTCCCAATTAGCCTGCAAGATAAATTCATACAACCTTTGGGCTAAGCAGCTGTGACTTGGAGAAAGAGT
This sequence comes from Balaenoptera musculus, assembly GCF_009873245.2. Classification (NCBI taxonomy): domain Eukaryota; kingdom Metazoa; phylum Chordata; class Mammalia; order Artiodactyla; family Balaenopteridae; genus Balaenoptera; species Balaenoptera musculus. Next base: position 73,066,428 of record NC_045787.1, read on the forward strand.
GAAGACACATGGTTAGCTTGGCCTGGCTCTCCAGCAAGGGCTGTGGGTGGGGCAGATTTCCTTAGAAGGGCTATAGGCATTGTGTGTATTAAGATGGATAAACCTAGAAAAAGACATACCTGAGAACACTATTGGCTTTCTTACTTGCCTGTGATATCTGAACTTCTGCTCGTATCTCTTGTGGTATTCTTCTAAGCTTTATATTTCCACATAATACTCTTTTCACTTCAAGGACTATGCCTGTTTGTATCAAGAACTTGAAAATATGAGAAAATACTCTTATGGATGAATGAATGAATGTTTTTCCACAATCTTGTCTAATAGATTAATTGATAATAGTGCTTACTGTACCACATTCTACTGCAAAGCTGTCTTTTTATGGCTGCTGCTTCGTAACACTCTGAATTATTATTGTGTGTTTCTTTTCTTGGGTATTCTGTTGTCATTTGAAGCTAATTTTAAAAACTTTGTTTCTGGTTAGGTTGCTTGTATTCCAATTCTTTGTTTTCGGTGATTAGTTTTGGTCATGTGAATGCTGTCAAAATGATGTTGATTAAGATATTGATATAGTCAAAATAAAGTTAAAGTCTAAATCATATCCAATTATTGCAGACAGGTGGAGTGGAGGCCCTTTGCTACCCAAGAAGGACTTTTTAAAAAAAATTGGTGAGAAAATTGTTTTACTGCATTTTAGTGTTGCATATGGACAACTTTTTTGAATGACCTGCATAATTGAGTTATTCTCTTCTTAATGAGTCACAGTACAAGAGCTATGCAGCATAGTGTTTATACTCACTGTTAGTACCATATTACCAGCTAAATTGTTGGAGTATCTTTTTTTGGCAGATGACCTAATCATCATTTAATTGTGCCATACTAAGCTACAAAATTGCTCATGATCTCTTGCATGCCTTTCACATAAGAAGTGAAGAATTAGCAGAGTATACATTTGTAGTATATGCTAAGAATTTTTAATAAGGTAGAGTGGAAACAATTTCTGGGAGGATACAATTTATTATAGATTGGGATTTAGACAAATAAATACAAGTGTGGCAAGGGAACTAGACTTTGGTATTTAAAGGCTGTTACTCTGAAGTGGAGCTTTGTGCCTACCAGCTTACCTTTTTCTTTGTAAGATACTCTGAGTTCTGCCTTAGAGTTAAAATGCTGCCATGAGAAAATCAATTCAAGTTTTTCTAGTCAAGTAAATTTATTAACCAAGTAATTATTGATCGGGAATAAAATTTGGGGAAATTTTCAAAGATTATGTCCTTTAGAATATACTTGCACATTCAAAAAATACTATAAATCACATGGCTTGTGAAACTCTTAGTAACATGAACTAGAAAAAAAAAGAACTTGAATCATGGTTGTAATGCATTAGCCAAATTAAAACTAAAGAAAGCTCTGACTTGACCATTAAAAAGTTTATGTTTCATGCCATTTTTGCATCTAGCTTCAAAGTTCTTGGAACTTGATAGGAAAGTCAATATGCTTTTTCTTCTTCCAAAGTAAGTTGCCACATATCTTTCTGTTTCCTGTGATAAATCAAGGAAGGAGTTGGAAATAAGCTCAAAATTATTCATTCTTTATGCTATAGTATACTAAGCCAGAGAGTCTTCGTGCAATAGGCACATTATATGCCATTTAAAAACTGATATATCCCATGTTTTATTCCAGGAAATTATTAAACACAGATTCAGCCGTGAAGCTAATATTAGGGGTGAATAATAGCAAGAGCAATGCCATTCCATTCCCTGGACTATTGCTCCAAACACTAAATCAATCTCAATAAAATGTCCTAAAGACATTTCACGTGTCCTAAGAGGCATGAATAACCTATTAGCTTATTCGAGATGAGAGTAAGTCTGTCACACGTTAAATCTACCTCTAATGTTTGAGCTGAATTTTTAAGCAAAACAAAAAAAAATCTGACATTAGAGTAAATACTGTAAAGGAACGATTGAATAATTCAGGTAAGGGAGATTTCTTCCTAAATTTTAGATTTTGGAGAACAGACCTCTTTTCATAGGGTTCCAATTGACAAATGTCTGTTCAAAACTCACTCTATTCAAGGCAAAAAGAAGGTGTTATATAGAAGAAAGTAACTAAAACAATGTAGCTGGAATCTAAATACATGAAAATAATTTATGGGACAATAAACAAACAACCTTTCTAATCTGGCAACTATAAAATTCAATGAGAAGGAACACATGCTGAATTTTTAGCCTCTCGGTTGTCATATATAGACAGCCATGTCACATACAGGATTGAAATCACTCAATGTAGAGTTTCAGTGTTCATATAGCAATGACAAAAAGGAAAGCAGTTATTTCAATTACAGAAGTTCATGTTACCAAAATTTGGATGTATATTTTGTGTTCAGTAAACTAGCATCATAAATATACATATCAAGTTGGTTGGAGGTACTGTTGATCAAACATAAGGGAATAGTGTAATAAGGAAATTATGTGATTCTTTTTTTTTTTTTTTTATGTCTTAACTTTTCTCTGAGCCTTAGTTTCCTCACTGAGTTGTTGTGAAACCTCCATGGAGCTGAACCCAGTGCCTGACGTGTAAAATATTCTCAGCAAAGGTTAACTATTATTACAAGTAGGCTCTTCCTCTCATATAAGTTTATTGACATCCTTTTATATTTTCACATGAATGTTTCAATGTCCTCTAAGGTATAAATATTAAGTTTTTTATAGTTTATTCTTAAGAATTGATAGCAGTGATGAAAGATAAGAATGCATATGTAGGCACAGCAAAAATGGAAAGTTCAGAAACTAGGAAAATTTATTAATATATTTACTTTTCCCTTTATTCTTGTTTTTGAAACAGGATGAATGGTCAGCCTCTTAGTTGTCATATATAAATAGCCATGTTGCACATACAGAATTGAAATCACTCAATGTAGGGTTTCACCATTCATACAGCAATGAGAAAAAGGAAAGCAATTTGAAATTATTTCAATTATAGAAGCGCATGTTGCCAAAATTTGATGTATATTTTGTGTTCAGCAAACTAGTATAAATATATCAAGTTGGTTGGTGGTCCTGGAGGTGTCTCTGTTAACTGCCTTAACCATTTTATCTTTTTTTTTTTTTGGTTTATCTTACCACAGAGTTGTGGTAAAGATCAACCATTGAAAAGATATTTTATTGTTGCTTACCAGTCCCTTTGGTGCATGTGACGGTCAAGTATAATTTTAAACTAGATATGATTTTTTTTTCTAAAAGCAATTCATATTCTATTTGTTGGAATTATGCTGTATATCAGATATGATGAAATACTTTATTTCTTTGGAAAGAAGGACAAATTATAAATGCAAAGTTTATGTAGTATTTATTTTATAAAATCATTTTGACTTGGAAGTATTTGCAAACTAAGATTTCTCCACACTATTAATTTTATTATTTTTATGTACAAAGCTAAACTGGGGAAAAAGTGAAAAATAATTCTCACTAACAAGGAATGGAGTTATTATTGATACATCAAAATAAGCCAAATGTTAGAGTAGTTAGCCGAAGTTAATAAAAGGATAATAATTTTATTAAAACACACTTTCTATGTATAAAAACTCTCAAATATTCATTTTAGTAAGCAAAATAAAAAGCATTACTGTTATTGAATTTTCATATAATATATATTTATAAATAATTTGTGTGTTTTTAAATAAAGCTATAATTTTATGTATGTAAAATACAATTATTACTTTGAACAACTTATTACATTTTAAAATACAGAGAAGGATTTAAACTATTATTTCTCTGAAAGAAACTTCACATTGCATTTATTGATCCAAATGTAATTGGTTTTGTTTTAAGTCAATAATTTTCTATAACAAAACAAGAATTAAAATTTTTCTTCCGTAAACTGCATTTTAGAATTTATTGCAGATATAAAAAAATCTTTAATTTTCTACAAAGAATTTGTTTCTCTAGTATAGTTTAAAATTATCTTATTAATAAACAAAAGGACTTGATAAAATTAAATTCAATTATTTAGGTTGCAAGAGTCTTAGAAAATCCATTTTTGAGGCATTTCTCACAAGAACAACAACAATTTAGCTGGTAATTTCCTATTACATTCAAATTGTTAAAACAGCTGTTTTTCTATTTTTCTTTTTTAATAAATCCTCCTAGATGATCAATATTTCTTTGTATAGTTTAAGTGTGTATTTTCATAATTTACTTAATTTATCATACTTATGATCAATTTAGGTTTTTCTGTTTAAGACATAAAATAGAAAATATCAAATAACTTGAAACTACCTATTAGAAAGTAAATTAAAATGAAATAAATGCAATAATTTTGATGGCCTTGTTATACTTTCAAAATAGGATTAAAATCTAATATTCTGTACATGAAAAATCTAATTTAAGGTCCTAACCCATGGATTAAACTCTTACTAGAAGATTCCTTTGATTTCAGGAAGAAAGGATTATTATTTCTGAAGAAATGAATTTTAATTTTTCTTCTGGAAAATTCTAAATATGCAGATGACCAGCTAATTTAATTAAAAAGAGATAATCTGACCTCAGTTTACCTGATTTATTTGACTTCTCATGTGAATTCTCCAGTCTTGTTTTTTTCCTATCACCTAAGCCACAAAAATATTATGAGAATTAGTAAAAACAAATCAGTAATTTGAGAGCATAGATTTTTCAGGATAATCCTCTCTATGGTGCTATATTTGGCAGACATTGTTGCCCAATGAAAATATTTTCACTTATGCTACATATTTTTTTTAATTGTGTTTCACATTCTAGATTTGTGATTTGTGTGTGTGTGAAATACTGCTCTCTTAGTAGCATAGTTATCATTGTTTATAACATTGATTCTTAGTTGTAACATAGATTCTTTTGATAAGCCTCCAATCTCATCTGGACTATCAGACTTCAAAAAATCAGCCTGGAGATTTGGATGTTGATTCTGGACATTAAAGAGTTGTCCAGATTTTGCCAGTTCCAAGGGGAATTTCTTTTTCTTAGAGGTGAGTGAATAGTCTATATACTAGGAGAGAGAGTATAAACATTTGAGAAGAGATAAGCATTTGAGTAATATACAGCAGTGAGGCATATGATTACAGCTATGATGGGCAAAGTGGAATGTCAGTTTGATTCCCTTTCTAATTTTCTCTCTTCCTCCTTTGCATATAAAAAGAAAAAATATAAACTAATATTCCTAGAGTAATACTGTAATTTATTTTATATCATTTATCTTTTATGTTAACTGGTATATTTGCCAAATCGGATTGCAGAAATATAAACCAAAACCACTTTGCAGAATATGTATTTTATTAGAATATTCAGGATTGCAAAAGATATTAAATATCTTGTGCATGGAGAGAGAAATGGAGAGGTGGCTTGAAGCTAAGGAAGGTCCCCTCCCAATCATCCCAGTGTACAATCAAAGAAAAGGAATGGCCCTTGACTACTTTCCCCTCTCCTTTTCAAGAAAATCGCTCTTTAGTTCATTTCTTTTCCCCGTGGTCAGGTTGGCTGCATCTCCAAACACTTGTAAGTACTGTATGTTCTGACATATCCTGAAGTCATACATTAGCACCTTTTCATTCAGCAAAGAGTGAGAACAGATATCTTTTGGCAGCTGACAGCAGGGAGCAGGCAGAAAGAAGGGGAAGGAAACTGGAGGACGGGATCACTGGGGTGGCCTAGTGGCTAGCAGGACTAATGCACCAGCTGTGAATAACCCTTTTTTGCCTCCTATCTACCCAACAGATGTCTCTCTGTCATTGCCGTGTCCTCAAGCTATCCTGGTAAATCATTTGCTCATTGCAACTGAGGCACAAATGTGGCAATTGAACCTCTTCACAGCTCAAAATTGTTGATGTGTACACGGAGGAGGGCCCTGTGGTTGTACTGTACCCTGGCAGAAGCCGGAAGGAGCTTAGGGGGAGGCACCAGAGAAAGAGAATGAGGAAAAGGACGCAGGAGCCAGAGAGTGTAGTGAAATGTCAAGGTTACCTTGTTTTGCCTGGAGAAGTAAAAGGAAGGGCACATCAATGTCTGCCTCTATTTAGTCTTCTGACTCTCTTAAACTGAAGCAGCCCCTTGCTGCCCTGCTAGACATACGTATCACTTTGAAAGATTAAAAAATGAAGAATGCAGTGATCTGTATTGTATATATGCTTTATTCTGTGGAAAGAATGTTAATAAATATACCGTGAGCCTGCAAAGTTTGCCAATATAAATAATGTGGCATTTCAAAGTCTGTCAGTAAACGTAATTGAATTTTTCAATGTAAAAATACAGTTCAGTTATAAATTGGAGTCATGCTTGACATTAGTTGGGCATTAGAAGATATTAATTAGATACTGCTCACTTCTCTCTGGTTTCTTCATATTAAATGAAATTATCAGGAAAGAGAAATTTGCAAGCATGCAATTTAGAGATTTTTATTCTCAAAAACAAGTTGCCTGGTAATTTTTAGTGGAAGAATAAATGCTTTTTTTTCAAAAACCTTGTCAGTGAGCTGTCTAAAACGTGCCCTTCCCAATATGAACACAATATGGAAAAGCTAATCCATTTTAATACTTTGTAATGATAATAAGCTACAGTGAACAAGTAGCCTAGGGAAAAGATAGTAGTAGTCACCTTTAAACAGAAAAAGAATAGCAAGTAATTGTACATTTTTACACTAGGCTGATGACAACATTTCCTGTGACTTTGAACTTACTTTGGCTGTCACCAGCCTGGCAAATTTTCTGCATATCAATCAGACAGTTGTATTTCTTGCATGACATTTGCAGCATAATGTAGACATTTACTTATGTGATCCTTGTATGTAAGCACACCGTTTATATGCAAATTATTGTGTTCCTTCATGCTACAGATGCTGCATGTAGAACTGTTACGACCTTTTAGATCTCAATACCACATACAATTTTCATTTATTGCTGTTATTCTTGCTTAAATCTGTCTTCCTCCTTCTTTGGCATGGTTCACCCCTGAGTGTGGTTTATGGGGTTGTGCAGTGTTATCTGTGTGTTTTCCAGGAGTTAATTCTATTTCTGGAAACTCAGTCCATTAGAAAAATCTAATTTTTCTTGAGGATTTGTCATGTTGATTTCTTGTTTCGTGTTTAATAAAATATTGTAGTTAATTACCACAAAAAGAAGTATATCCAGCTATTGACTTAATTTGAGTAATTTTAATGTATCCTGGGCATGTTTGTGTATTTTTTTAGTTCCTGTTACCTTGATTTTGGGAGAAATATTATTTGGGGGAAGCAGATTTTTTAAGTTTTCAATTTAAAATTTCTAAGTATCTAGGACCTATTCTCATTAGCTTCCTTCCAAAGAGCTTATTTTTTAAATATTTTAAATTACTTTTTCTGAAATAAATCAAGTGTCTCCACACTGCATAATGTATGTTACTCATAAATATCTTTATTGATACCATTTTCTAGCTGGATTCCTCTCCAAGGTAAGCTGTTTTTAAATTTAATTTTCGTTTATATTGGGGTATAGTTGATTTAACATGTTGTGTTAGTTTATTGTACAGCAAAGTTGTTCAGTTATACATATACATATATCCATTCATTTCCAGATTCTTTCCCCATATAGGTTATTACAGAATATTGAGTAGAGTTCCCTGCGCTATACAGTAGGTCCTTTTTGATTATCTGTTTTATATATACTACTGTATGTATATTAATCCCAACCTCCTAATTTATCCCTCCCCACTACCTCTCCCCTTTGGTAACCATAAGTTTGTTTTCGAAGTCTGTGAGTCTGTTTCTGTTTTGTAAATAAGTTCATTTGTATCATCTTTTTAGATTCCACATACAAGTGATAACATATGATATTTGTCTTTCTCAGTCTGACTTACTTCACTCAGTATGACAATCTTGAGGTCCATCTGTGTTGCTGCAAATGGCATTATTTCATTCTTTTTATGGCGGAGTAATATTCCATTGTATATATACACACCACATCTTCCTTATCCATTCTTCTATCAATGGACATTTAGGTTGCTTTCATGTTTTGGCTATTATAAATAGTGCTGCAGTGAACATTGGAGTGCATGTATCTTTTCGAATTATGGTCTTCTCTGGATATATGCCAAGGAGTGGGATTGCAGGATAATATGGTAGCTCTATTTTTAGATTTTTAAGGAACCTCCACACTGTTCTCCATAGTGGTTGTACCAATTTGCATTCCCACCAACAGTGCAAGAGGGTTCCCTTTTCTCCACACCCTCTCCAGCATTTACTGTTTGTAGACTTTTTGATGATGGCCATTCTGTTTGGTGTGAGGTGATACCTCATTGTAGTTTTGATTTGCATTTCTCTAATAATTAGCTATGTTGAGCATCTTTTCACATGATTTTTGGACATCTGTATGTCTTCTTTGGAGAAATGTCTATTTAGATCTTCTGCCCATTTTTTGATTGGGTTGTTTGTCTTTTTGATATTGAGCTATATGAGCTGTTTGTATATTTTGGAGATTCATCCCTTGTCAGATGCATTGTTTGCAAATATTTTCTGCCATTCTGTGGGTTTTCATTTCGTTTAGTTTATAGTTTCCATTGCTGTGCAAAAGCTTTTGAGTTTAATTAGGTCCCATTTGTTTATTTTTGTTTTTATTTCCATTACTCTAGGAGGTGGGTCAAAAACGATCTTGCTGTGATTTATGTCAAAGAGTGTTCTGCCTATGTTTTCCTCTAAGAGTTTTATAGTATCTGGTATTACAGTTATGTCTTTAATCCATTTTGAGTTTATTTTTGTGTATGGTGTTAGAGAATGTTCTAATTTCATTCTTTTACCTGTAGCTGTCCAGTTTTCCCAGCACCACTTATTGAAGAGACTGTTTTTTCCATCACATATTCTTGCCTCCTTTGTCGTAGATTAATTAACCATAGGTGCGTGGGTTTGTCTCTGGGCTTTCTATCCTGTTTCATTGATCTATATTTCTGTTTTTATGCCAGTACCATACTGTTTTGATTACTGTAGCTTTGTAATGTAGTCTGAAGTCAGGGAGCCTGATTCTTCCAGCTCTGTTTTTCTTTCTCAGGATTGCTTTGGCTATTCGGGGTCTTTTGTGTTTCCATACAAATTTTAAAATTTTTTGTTCTTATTCTGTGAAAAATGCCATTGGTAATTTGATAGGGATTGCACTGAATCTGTAGATTGCTTTGGGTAGTGTAGTCATTTTCACAATGTTGATTCTTCCAGTCCAAGAACGTGATATATCTTTCCACCTGTTTGTGTCATCTTCGATTTCTTTCATCAACATTTTATATTTTTTGGAGTATAGGTCTTTTGTCTCCTTAGGTAGGTTTATTCCTAGGTATTTTATTCTTTTTGATGTGATGGTAAATGGGATTGTTTCCTTAATCTCTCTTTCTGATCTTTCATTGTTTGTGTATAGAAATGCAACAGATTTCTGTGTATTAATTCTGTATCCTTCAACTTTATCAAATTCAATGATGAGCTCTAGTATTCTGGTGGCAGCTTTAGGATTTTCTATGTATAGTATCATGTCATCTGCAAAGAGTGACAGTTTTACTTCTTCTTTTCCAATTTGGATTTTTAAAATTTCTTTTTCATCTCTGATGGCCATGGCTAGGACTTCCAAAATTATGTTGAATAATAGTGGTGAGACTGGACATCCTTGTCTTGTTCCTGATCTTAGAGGAAATGCTTTCAGCAGTTCAGCATTGAGTATGATGTTAGCTGTGGGTTTGTCACATATGGCCTTTATTATGTTGAGGAAAGTTCCCTATATGCCTACTTCCTGGAGAGTTTTTATCATGAATGGATGTTGAATTTTGTCACAAGCTTTTTCTGCATCTATTGAGATGATCTTATGGTTTTTGGTCTTCAATTTGTTGATGTGGTGTATCACACTGATTGGCTTGCAGATATTGAAAAACCCTTGCATCCCTGGGATAAATCCTACTTGATCGTGGTGTATGATCCTTTTATTGTATCGTTGAATTCAGTTTGCTGATATTTTCTTGAGGATTATTGCATCTATGTTCATCAGTGATATTGGTATCAAGGTTATGGTGGCCTCATAGAATGAGTTTGGGAGTGTTCCTCCCTCTGCAATTTTTTTGGAAGAGTTTGAGAAGGATAGGTGTTAGCTCTTTTCTAAATGTTTGATAGAATTTGCCTGTGAAGCCATCTGGTTCTGGACTTTATTTGTTGAGAGTTTTTTAATCACAGTTTCAATTTCAGCATTGGTGATTGATCTGTTCATATTTTCTATTTCTTAATGGTTCAGTCTTGGGAGATTGTACCTTTCTAACTATTTGTCCATTTCTTCTAGGTTGTCCATTTTATTGGCATATAGTTGCTTGTAGTAGTCTCTTATGATCCTTTGTATTTCTGTGGTGCCCACTGTAAATTCCCCTTTTTGATTTTTAATTTTATTGATTTCAGCCCTCTCCCCTTTTTTTTTTCCTCGATGAGTCTGGCTAAATTTTGTTTATCTTTTCAAAGAACCAGCTTTTAGTTTCATTGTTACTTTCTATTGTTTTCTTCATCTCTAATTTATTTCTGCTCTGATCTTTACGATTTCTTTCCTTCTACTAACTTTGGGTTTTGTTTGTTCTTCTTTCTCTAGTTGCTTTAGGTCTAAGTTTACGTGGTTTATTTGAGATTTTTTTTGTTTCCTGAGGTAAGATTGTACTGCTATAAACTTCCCTCTTAGAACTGCTTTTGTTGTGTCCCATAGGTTTCGGATAGTTCGTCATGTTTTCATTTTCGTTTGTCTCTAGGTATTTTTTGATATCATCTTTGGTTTCTTCAGTCATCCATTGGTTGTTTAGTAGCATATTTTTTAACCTCCACATGTTTGTATTTTTTACAGTTTTTTTCTCGTCATTGATTTCTAATCTCATAGTGTTGTGGTCAGAAAATATGATTAATATGATTTCAGTTTTCTTAAATTTACCAAGGTTTGCTTTGTGGCCCAGCATGTGATCTATCCAGGAGAATGTTCCATGTACATATGAGAGGAATGTGTATTCTGCTGCTTTTGGGTGGAATGTGCTATAAATATCAATTAAGTCCATCTGGTCTAATATGTCCTTTAAGGCCTGTGTTTCGTTTTTGATATTCTGTCTGGATGATCTGTCCATTGATGTAAGTGGGGTGTTAAAGTCCCCCACTCTTATTGGGTTATTGTCGATTTCCCCTTTTATGGCTGTTAGCATATGCCATATATATGGAGGTGCTTATATGTTGGGTGCATATATATTTACAATTGTTATACCTTCTTCTTGGATTGATCCCTTGATCATTATGTAGTATCTTTCTTTGTCTCTTGTAACAACAGTCTTTATTTGAAAGTCTATTTTGTCTGATATGAGCACTGCTACTCCAGCTTTCTTTTGATTTCCATTTGCATGGAATAGCTTTTTCCAGCCCCTCCCTTTCAGTCTGTATGTGTCCCAAGATCTGAAGTGGATCTCTTGTAGACAGCATATATACAGGTCTTGTTTTTGTATCCATTCAGCCAGTCTATGTGTTTTGGTTGGAGCATTTAATCTGTTTATGTTTAGGTAATTATCAATATGTATTTTTTTAATAGATCTTTATTGGAGTATAATTGCTTCACAATACTGTGTTAGTTTCTGTTGTACACAAAAGTGAATCAGCCATATGCATACATTTGTCCCCATATCCCCTCTCTCTTGAGCCTCCCTCCCATCCTCCCTATCTTACCCCTCTAGGTTATCGCAAAGCATGGAGCTGATCTCCCTGTGCTATGCTGCTGCTTCCCACTACCTATTTTACATTCGGTATTGTATATATGTTGATGCTAGTGTCACTTCGCCCCAGCTTCCCCCCTCCCACCCTGTGTCCCCAAGTCCATTCTCTATGTCTACATCTTTATTCCTGCCCTACAACTAGGTTTCATGATTACTTTTTATTTTTTTTAGATTTCATATATATGCGTTAGCATACTGTATTTGTTTTTCTCTTTCTGACTTACTTCACTCTGTGTGACAGACTCTAGGTCCATCCACCTCACTACAAATAACTCAATTTTGTTTCTTTTTATGGCTGAGTAATATTCCATTGTATATATGTGCCACATCTTATTTATCCATTCATCTGTTGATGGACATTTAGGTTGGTTACATGTCCTGGCTATTGTAAATAGTGCTGCAGTGTACCATGATATGTATGTTCTTATTGCCATTTTGTTAATTGTTTAGGATTTGTTTTTGTAGGTCTTTTTTCTTTATTTCTTCTTTTGTTCTTTATCAGGCAGATTGCCTATCTCCACTTCACTTAGCTGTTCTTCTGGGGTTTTATCTTGTTCCTTCATCTGGAACATATTTCTCTGCTGTCTCATTTTGTCTAAATTTTTCTGTTTGTGGTCTCTTTTCTGCAGGCTGTAGGGTCGTAGTTTCTCTTGTTTCTGGTGTCTGCCCCCTGGTGGCTGAAGTTGGTCTAGAGACTTGTGCAGGCTTCCTATTGGGAGGGACTAGTGCTTGCCAGTCCACTAGTGGGTGGAGCTGGGTCTTTCCCCTCTGTTGGGCAGGGCCGTGTTAAGGGGTGTGTTAAGAGACAGCTGTGGGCTCAGGATGACTTTTGGCGGCCTGTCAGCTGATGGCGGGGGGTGGGGGACTGTGTTCCAATCCTGTTGGTTGTTTGGCCTGAGGTGTCCCAGCACTGGAGCCTGCAGGCTATTGGGTGGTGCCAAAATAGTGACCTCCAGGAGAGCTCATGCCAAGGAATATTCCCTGGGGTCTCCACCTCCAGTGTCCTTATCCCCACAGTGAATCACAGCCACCCCCTCTGGCTCCCCAGGAGACCCTCCAAGACCTGCAGGTAGGTCTGGCCCAGGCTCCTATGGAGTCACTGTTTTGCCCTGGGTCCCAGTGCACATGAAAACTTGTGTGTGTTCTCAAAGAGTGGAGTCTCTGTTTCCCCTGGTCCTTGCAGCTCCTGCATTCAAGCCTCACTGGCCTTCAAAGCCAAATACTCTGGGGCCTCCTCCTCCTGATGCCAGACCCCCAGCCTGTGTAGCATGATGTGGGGCTCAGAACTCACTCCTGTGGGAAAACCTCTACAATGTAACTATTTTCCTGTTTGTGGGCTGCCCGACTGGCAGGTATGAGATTTGATGATATCAGGAAAGTGCCCCTCCTACCATCTCATTGTGGCTTCCTCTTTGTCTTTGGAGGTAGACTATCTTTTTAGGTAGGTTCCAGTCTTTTTTGCTGATGGTTCTTCAGCAGTTAGCTGTGATTTTGGTATTTTTGTGAGAGGTGAGTCCTTCTACTCTACCATCTTGTCTCTTCCCTCCAAAGGGTACGTATTTTGATTAGGGTTCATCTTTGGGGCTGGTGGTCATTTACTTGGTTTTTTTGTTTGTTTGTTTGTTTTTGTTTTTGTTTTGTTTGTTTTTTTATACTGCAGGTTCTTATTAGGCATCAGTTTTATACACATCAGTGTATACATGTCAATCCCAATCGCCCAATTCAGCACACCACCATCCCCACCTCACCGCAGTTTTCCCCCCTTGGTGTCCATATGTCCATTCTCTACATCTGTGTCTCAACTTCTGCCCTGCAAACTGGCTCATCTGTACCACTTTTCTAGGTTCTGCATACATGCATTAATATACGATATTTGTTTTTCTCTTTCTGACTTACTTCACTCTGTATGACAGTCTCTAGATCCATCCACTTCTCAACAAATGACTCAATTTCGTTCCTTTTTATGGCTGAGTAATATTCCATTGTATATATGTACCACAACTTCTTTATCCATTCGTCTGTTGATGGGCATTTAGGTTGCTTCCATGACCTGGCTATTGTAAATAGTGCTGCAATGAACATTCGGGTGCATGTGTCTTTTTGAATTACGGTTTTCTCTGGGTATATGCCCAGTAGTGGGATTGCTGGGTCATATGGTAATTCTATTTTTAGTTTTTTAAGGAACCTCCATATTGTTCTCCATAGTGGCTGTATCAATTTACATTCCCACCAACAGTGCAAGAGGGTTCCCTTTTCTCCACACCCTCTCCAGCATTTGTTGTTTGTAGATTTTCTGATGATGCCCATTCTAACAGGAGTGAGGTGATACCTCATTGTAGTTTTGATTTGCATTTCTCTAATAATTAGTGATGTTGAGCATCTTTTCATGTGCTTCATGACCATCTGTATGTCTTCTTTGGAGAAATGTCTATTTAGGTCTTCTGCCCATTTTTGGATTGGGGTGTTTGTTTCTTTGATATTGAGCTGAATGAGCTGTTTATATATTTTGGAGATTAATCCTTTGTCCGATGATTCATTTGCAAATATTTTCTCCCATTCTGAGGGTTGTCTTTTCGTCTTGTTTATGGTTTCCTTTGCTGTGCAAAAGCTTTGAAGTTTCATTAGGTCCCACTTGTTTATTTTTGTTTTTATTTCCATTACTCTAGGAGGTGGATCAAAAAAGATCTTGCTGTGATTTATGTCAAAGAGTGTTCTTCCTATGTTTTCCTCTAAGAGTTTTATAGTGTCCAGTCTTATATTTAGGTCTCTAATCCATTTTGAGTTTATTTTTGTGTATGGTGTTAGGGAGTATTCTAATTTCATTCTTTTACATGTAGCTGTCCAGTTTTCCCAGCACCACTTATTGAAGAGACTGTCTTTTCTCCATTGTATATCTTTGCCTCCTTTGTCATAGATTAGTTGACCATAGGTGCGTGGGTTAATCTCTGGGCTTTCTATCTTGTTCCATTGATCTATGTTTCTGTTTTTGTGCCAGTACAATATTGTCTTGATTACTGTAGCTTTGTAGTATAGTCTGAAGTCAGGGAGTCTGATTCCTCCAGCTCCGTTTTTTTGCCTCAAGACTGCTTTGGCTATTCGGGGTCTTTTGTGTCTCCATACAAATTTTAAGATGATTTGTTCTAGCTCCGTAAAAAATGCCATTGGTAATTTGATAGGGATTGCATTGAATCTGTAGATTGCTTTGGGTAGTATACTCATTTTCACAATGTTGATTCTTCCAATCCAAGAACATGGTCTATCTCTCCATCTGTTGGTATCATCTTTAATTTCTTTCATCAGTGTCTTATAGTTTTCTGCATACAGGTCTTTTGTCTCCCTAGGTAGGTTTATTCCTAGGTATTTTATTCTTTTTGTTGCAATGGTAAATGGGAGTGTTTCCATAATTTCTCTTTCAGATTTTTCATCATTAGTGTATAAGAATGCAAGAGATTTCTGTGCATTAATTTTGTATCCTGCAACTTTACCATATTCATTAATTAGCTCTAGCAGTTTTCTGGTGGCAGTTTTAGGATTCTCTATGTATAGTATCATGTCATCCGCAAACAGTGACAGTTTTACTTCTTCTTTTCCAATTTGTATTCCTTTTATTTCTTTTTCTTCTCTGATTGCTGTGGCTAGGACTTCCAGAACTATGTTGAATAATAGTGGTGAGAGTGGACATCCTTGTCTCGTTCCTGATCTTAGAGGAAATGCTTTCAGTTTTTCACCATTGAGAATGATGTTTGCTGTGGGTTTGTCATATATGGCCTTTATTATGTTGAGGTAGGTTCCCTCTATGCCCACTTTCTGGAGAGTTTTTATCATAAATCGGTGTTGAATTTTGTCAAAAGCTTTTTCTGCATCTATTGAGATGATCATATGGTTTTTATTCTTCAGTTTGTTAATATGGTGTATCACATTGATTGATTTGCGTATATTGAAGAATCCTTGCATCCCTGGGATAAATCCCACTTGATCGTGGTGTATGATCCTTTTAATGTGTTGTTGGATTCTGTTTGCTAGTATTTTGTTGAGGATTTTTGCATCTATATTCATCAGTGATATTGGTCTGTAATTTTCTTTTTTTGTAGTGTCTTTGTCTGGTTTTGGTATCAGGGTGATGGTGGCCTCATAGAATGAGTTTGGGAGTGTTCATTCCTCTGCAATTTTTTGGAAGAGTTTGAGAAGGATGGGTGTTAGCTCTTCTCTAAATGTTTGATAGAATTCACCTGTGAAGCCATCTGGTCCTGGACTTTTGTTTGTTGGAAGATTTTTAATCACAGTTTCAATTTCATTACTTGTGATTTGTCTGTTCATATTTTCTGTTTCTTCCTGGTTCAGTCTGGGAAGGTTATACCTTTCTAAGAATTTGTCCATTTCTTCCAGGTTGTCCATTTTATTGGCATAGTGTTGCTTGTAGTAGTCTCTTAGGATGCTTTGTATTTCTGCGGTGTCTGTTGTAACTTCTCCTTTTTCATTTCTGATTTTATTGATTTGAGTCCTCTCCCTCTTTTTCTTGATGAGTCTGGCTAATGGCTTATCAATTTTGTTTATCTTCTCAAAGAACCAACTTTTAGTTTTATTGATCTTTGCTATTGTTTTCTGTGTTTCTATTTCATTTATTTCTGCTCTGATCTTTATGATTTCTTTCCTTCTACTAACTTTGGGTTTTGTTTGTTCTTCTTTCTCTAGTTTCTTTAGGTGTAAGGTTAGATTGTTTACTTGAGATTTTTCTTTTTTCTTTAGGTAGGCTTGTATAGCTATAAACTTCCCTCTTAGAACCGCTTTTGCTGCATCCCATAGGTTTTGGGTCGTCGTGTTTTCATTGTCATTTGTCTCTAGGTATTTTTTGATTTCCTCTTTGATTTCTTCAGTGATCTCTTGGTTATTTAGTAACGTATTGTTTAGCCTCCATGTGTTTGTCCTTTTTACGTTTTTTTCCCTGTAATTCATTTCTAATCTCATAGCGTTGTGGTCAGAAAAGATGCTTGATATGATTTCAATTTTCTTAAATTTACTGAGGCTTGATTTGTGACCCAAGATGTGATCTATCCTGGAGAATGTTCGGTGCGCACTTGAGAAGAACGTGTAATCTGCTGTTTTTGGATGGAATGTCCTATATATATCAATTAAATCTATCTGGTCTCTTGTGTCATTTAAAGCTTCTGTTTCCTTATTTATTTTCATTTTGGATGATCTGTCCATTGGTGTAAGTGAGGTGTTAAAGTCCCCCACTATTATTGTGTTACTGTCGATTTCCTCTTTTATAGCTGTTAGCAGTTGCCTTATGTATTGAGGTGCTCCTATGTTGGGTGCATATATATTTATAATTGTTATATCTTCTTCTTGGATTGATCCCTGGATCATTATGTAGTGTCCTTCCTTGTCTCTTGTAACATTCTTTATTTTAAAGTCTATTTTATCTGATATGAGTATAGCTACTCCAGCTTTCTTTTGATTTCCTTTTGCATGGAATATCTTTTTCCATCCCCTCACTTTCAGTCTGTATGTGTCCCTAGGTCTAAAGTGGGTCTCTTGTAGACAGCATATAGATGGGTCTTGTTTTTGTATCCATTCAGCCAGTCTATGTCTTTTGGTTGGGGCATTTAATCCATTCACGTTTAAGGTAATTATCGATATGTATGTTCCTATGACCATTTTCTTAATTGTTTTGGGTTTGTTTTTGTAGGTCCTTTTCTTCTCTTGTTTTTCCCACTTAGAGATGTTCCTGTAGCATTTGTTGTAGAGCTGGTTTGGTGGTGCTGAATTCTCTTAGCTTTTGCTTGTCTGTAAAGCTTTTGATTTCTCCATCAAATCTAAATGAGATCCTTGCTGGGTAGAGTAATCTTGGTTGTAGGTTCTTCCCTTTCATCACTTTAAGTATATCAATCATGCCACTCCCTTCTGGCTTGCAGAGTTTCTGCTGAGAAATCAGCTGTTAACCTTATGGGAGTTTCCTTGTATGTTATTTGTCGTTTTTCCCTTGCTGCTTTCAATAATTTTTCTTTGTCTTTAATTTTTGCCACTTTGATTACTATGTGTCTCGGCATGTTTCTCCTTGGGTTTATTCTGTATGGGACTCTCTGCGCTTCCTGGACTTGGGTGGCTATTTCCTTTCCCATGTTAGGGAAGTTTTCGACTATAATCTCTTCAAATATTTTCTCTGGTCCTTTCTCTCTCTCTTCTCCTTCTGGGACCCCTATAATGCGAATGTTGTTGCATTTAATGTTGTCCCAGAGGTCTCTTAGGCTGTCTTCATTTCTTTTCATTCTTTTTTCTTTAGTCTGTTCTGCAGCAGTGAATTCCACCATTCTGTCTTCCAGGTCACTTATCCGTTCTTCTGCCTCAGTTATTCTGCTATTGATTCCTTCTAGTGTAGTTTTCATTTCAGTTATTGTATTGGTGATCTCTGTTTGTTTGTTCTTTAATTCTTCTAGGTCTTTGTTAATCATTTCTTGCATCTTCTCAATCTTTGCCTCCATTCTTATTCCGAGGTCCTGGATCATCTTCGCTATCATTATTCTGAATTCTTTTTCTGGAAGGTTGCCTATCTCCACTTCATTTAGTTGTTTTTCTGGGGTTTTTTCTTGTTCCTTCATCTGGTACATAGCCCTCTGCCTTTTCATCTTCTCTATCTTTCTGTAGCTGTCCATTTACTTGGTTTTAATTAAAATTCTTTAGATTCACTCTGCTTTCTATGAATAAGCTCCCAATAAGTGTTAGCCCTTTTTATAGCTAAATAAAACACATCTTTGAATATAAATGCCTTTGATTCTAAAATAACTAAGACTTTTAGATTCTGCTGAAATATGTTCAGTTGTAACACACTAACACTTTTGTCTGCTTTCTGATATTTGTGAATGGATTAATTAATAATTAGCCTCCATGAATATCCAGAGAAAGCAGTCTGGCTCCAGGGAGTGGAAAGAAAGAAAAAAAATTTTCTTATTAAAAATACTGAAAAAAGAAATGGAGTAAATAATAACCTTTCCTATTTAAACAAAATAGTCCTTTACTTTTGTAATGCCGAACCCAGTATTCTAATTCCATGGCTAAGAAAACTAGGCCTCAGTAAAAGGAGGTGCTAAGTTGTGGCAGTGATGGCTAGCTGATTCCCACCAATTGATTGATGCTTAGTCACTAAACCAGAAACTTTCCCAGATTTTGCTTCTGGACTTAGTCATGTGACTAGTTTTGGCCAAAGTAACATAAACTGAATTGATGTACATCACTTCTGGGCTGACATGATGGTACTCTGAGGTCTCCTCATTTCTGCCAGATAGATAAAACTGAAGTGACTTTCCAGTCACAAAAGTATGGCCACAGTATGGAAGTGGCTTCAGTTTCTGAGTTACCTCTTTGAAAGGAGAGCTCTGGAAACATCAGACTAAAATGAAAATATGTATAAATATATAATGGTTTAAAAATTGCAACTTGAGCATTGTTTGTTTTAGCCAATAGCCCTATTATAGCTGTACACTAATATTTACTACCTCCTGTGTATATTTATTTTATCTTCACAATATCCTTATAAAATAGATATTATGATCTCTAATTCACAGTAGAGGCATGTGAAGCTTACTATGTTTGATCATTGACTTGTCTAATACAACAGAATCAGAATTTTTTTATTGAAGTGTATTTGATTTACAATGTTGCATTAGTTTCAGGTGTACAGCAAAGTGATTCAGTTATACACACATAGATATCTATTCTTTTTCAGATTCTTTTCCTTTATACATTATTATAAAATATTGAGTAGAGTTCCCTGTGCTATACAGTAGGTCCTTGTTGGTTATCTATTTTATATATAGGAGTGTGTATATGTTAATCCCCAAATACTAATTTACCCCTCTCTACCTACCTTTGGTAACCATGCATTTGTTTTCTGTGTCTGTGGGTCTATTTCTGTTTTGTATATAACTAACTTCATTTTATCATTTTTTTTAGATTCCACATACAAGTGATATCACTGATATTTGTCTTTCTCTGTCTGACTTACTTCACTCAGTATGACAATCTCTAAGTCCATCCATGTTGCTATAAATGGCATTATTTCATTCTTTTTATGGCTGAACAATATTCCATTGTATATATGTACCACATCTCCTTTATCCATTCGTCTGTCAATGGACATTTAGGTGGCTTCTATGTCTTGGCTATTGTAAATAGTGCTGCAATGAACATTGGGTGCATGTATCTTTTCAAATTATATCTTTTGTCTTTTCCAGATATATGTCCAGGAGTGGGATGGTAGGATCATATGGTAGCTCCATTTTTAGTTTCTTAAGGGAACCCTCCTACACAGTTGGTGGTAATGTAAATTGGTGCTGCCACCATGGAAAACAGTATGGAGATTCCTTTTCTCCACACCCTCTCCAGCATTTATTATTTGTAGACTTTTTGATGATGGCCATTCTGATTGATATGAGGTGGTACCGCATTGTAGTTTTGATTTGCAGTTCTCTATTAATTAGCTATGTAGAGCATCTTTTCATGTGCCTTTTGGCCATCTGTATGTCTTCTTTGGAGAAATATCTATTTAGGTCTTCTGCCCATTTTTTGATTGGGTTGTTTCTTTTTCTGATTTTTGAGCTACATGAGTTGTTGGTATATTTTGGAGATTAATCCCTCGTCAGATGCATCGTTTGCAAATATTTTCTGCCATTCTGTGGGTTGCCTTTTCATTTTGGTTTATGGTTTCCTTTGCTGTGTAAAAGCTTTTGAGTTTAATTAGGTCCCATTTGTTTATTTTTGTTTTTATTTCCATTACTCTAGGAGGTGGATCCAAAAAGATCTTGCTGTGATTTATGGCAAAGAGTATTCTGCCTATGTTTTCCTCTAAGAGTTTTATAGTGTCCGGTCCTACATTTAGGTCTTTAATCCATTTTGAGTTTATTTTTGTGTATGGTGTTAGGGAGTGTTCTAATGTCATTCTTTTACATGTAGCTGTCCAGTTTTCCCAGCACCACTTATTGACGAGACTGTCTTTTTCTCATTATATATTCTTGCCTCCTTTGTTGTAGATTAACTGACCATAGTGGTATGGGCTTATTTCTGGGCTTTCTATCTTGTTTCATTGATCTATATTTCTGTTTTTGTGCCAGTACCATGCAGTTTTGATGACTGTAGCTTTTGTAGAATAATCTGAAGTCAGGGAGTCTGATTCCTCAAACTTTGTTTTTCTTTCTGAAGATTGTTTTGGCTATTCAGGGTCTTTTGTGTTTTTATACAAATTTAAAAAATTTTTGTTGTAGTTAACAGAATCATAATTTGAGCTTTCTAAATTCATGCTCTTGCTGGTTTACATCCAGCAACCCCAGCATTGTGGGTCACTTCATGAGAGCCCTTACTCTGGATTTGCCTCACAGAGATTGCAGGGTAATTTGTGAGGCTCAACCCCTAGAAATCTGATTGTGGCAGAGAAGAGGGGGAGAGGCTCCCAACAACCATCACTCAGATCTTTACTGACCAAGTTCCTATTTGCAGAGCCCAAGGAGTATTCCCAACCAGCACATTTTCTCATCTGCAGAACCAAGTTGGAGAGGCAGTCTGACCAGGGAGCTCAGCAGGGCTCAGGCTTGCCTACTTTAGGTTTTCAAACAAGGAGTTCTGCCAGGGCCTGTGGGCAGAACAGGCTCCAGGGCTGGTGAAAGAGCTGAGTCATAGCTCCACCTTTTGTGAATCTTGGCTCCTCCCCCATCACCAGAAAATTTGGGAGTTGCCTGAGGTGGGCAGAAGCCATCTAGAGTCAAAGCTTCACACACAGCAGAACATGACCCCAGCCCCATCTGACAGAAGGCTGGCGAGAACACCTGGAAGCTGTATAGTTGAATAAATACAAAGCTAAGAGGCAGGCACACAGCTGATTGCCCCCAGAGTAAAGTCCATGGCTCTGTTTGGGCAGGAATTAGGGGCATGGGTCAGCTTGAGGCCTTGGAGCTCTATCTATCTCTTACTGTGTTCAGGCAGGGATACTAATTTGTAGCCACACTTATTGCTGAATAGAACCTTTAGCCCTCCTGACTAGGGAACCTTACCAGAGCACATGAGAAGCTGCATATCCCATCCAACAGCCCTGCATACAGTGGTCTTGAATAAAGATCACAGCCCGTGGCTTTTCCTGTCTGCAGAGTAAAACCAGTGGCCTCACCTGACCAGGATATTCAATGTATACTCTTGCTTGATTCAGGTCCCCAAACAATGATCCACGTAGACCCTCTACTGCTGCCCTGCCAGGTCAGGGAAGCTAATTCATAGCTTCACTTACTGCTACATATCACACCCAGTCTTGAAAGTCTAGCAAGCCTTACCAGAGAATCCAGGCAACTGTGAACCCTATCCTACAGACTCAGTTGAGCAGAGAACCAAGCCAGTGACACAGTCTCCCCACCCACCTTCCAGCTGACCTCAGAGCTCAAACAGTTGCCTTGTCCCAATATAGACCCTAATAGCTGGCCCAGCCTTCTCAAGGATGTTACCAACAGGCACATCCAGAAATCCAAACTGAGCTAACTAGTGAAGAACTGTCTCTACAAAGTGAATCTACAAAATCTGGAAAGGGAGACCACTTATTCATATGTGCAGATACCAACATAAGGAATTAGGATCATGAAAAATCAGGTAAATATGATACAACCAAAGGAAACTAATAAAGGTCTAATAACTAATTCTAAAGAAATGTATATCTATAAGCTGTAAGAGAAAATTTCAGAATAATCCTCTTAAAGAAATTTAGTGAACTACAAGAACATATAGACAAACAAAATTAAGAAAAGAATGCATGAACAAAATTAAAAATGCAAGAAAGAAAATCATTAAAAAAAAAAACCCCTAGAATTCTAGAGCTGAAAATACAATAATTGAGTGGAAGAATTCAATAGGGAGCTTCAAAAGCAGATTCTTTGAAAGCAAAAGAATTAGTGATCTGGAAGATGATAGGACATTTGAAATTATCCAGTCAGTGGGGCAACGAAAGATTATGGGACCTATAGTACACACAATAAAACAAACAATATTCATTCACATTATGAGAATTCCATAAGGAAAGGAGAAAGAGAAAGGGACAGAAATTATATTTAAAGCAATAATGGCTTAAAACTTCCCAAATCCAGGGAGAGAAATAATAGACATCTAAATCCAAGAGGCCCAAAAGACCCCAAATATGGCTACGCCAAAGTGTCAAAAGTAAAAGACAAAGAATATTAAAAGCAGTAAGAAAAAAGAGAGAAGTTACATACAAGTGAACCCCCTAAGAGTATCAGAGGATTTCTCAACAGAAACTTTTCAGGCCAGAAGAGAATGCAATGACATATTCAAAATATTGAAGGAAAATATCTGTGAACCAAGAATATTAGATATACTGTAAATAGATATACTGTAACATCAATAACCTGAAATGTTAGGGTGAAGAGAAATAAAAGTATGAGTCTTTGGAATTCTATTGAAGGTTAAGTTGTTACTAGTTTAAAGTAGGGTGTTATAATTTTAAGATATTTTATGTAAGCCTCATGATAACCACAAGGGAAAAACCTGGAGTAATTACACAAAAGAACATGCTAAATATCAAAGCATCCTGATACCACAAGACATCAAAGCACAAGAAAAGACAGCAGGATAAGAAACAAGGAAAAATGGGTCTACAACACACCAGAAAATAAGGCAATAGTAAGTCCTTACTTATCAATAATTACTTTAAATGTAAATGAATTAAATTATCCAATGATATGCTGTCTACAAGAGACTCACTTTAGCTTTAAAGGCACACATAGACTGAAGGGATGGAAAAATATATTTCAAGCAAATGATAACCAAAAAAAATCAGGGATAGCTACACTTATATCAGACAAAAGAGACTTTAAACTAAAAATGATAAAAAGAGACAAAGAATTGTATTACACAATGATAAAGGGGTCAATCCATCAAGAACATATACCTATTGTAAATATTTATGCACCCATTCTGGAAGTACCTAAATTCATAAAGCAAAACCTAAGAGAAATAAACAGCAATAGAATAATTGTTGGGGACTTTGATACTTTACTCCGAAAAATGGATAGATTATCCAGACAGAGACTGAACAAGGAAACAGCAAAGTTGAACAATATAGACCAAACAGACCTAATAGAGATATATAAAAAATATTCTATCCAACAACAAAATACACATTCTTTTCAAGTGCACATGGAACATTTTCTAGGATAAACCATATGTTGGACACAAACAAGTCTTAGCAAATTCAAGAAGATTTAAATCATACCAAGTATACTCTCTGACCACACTGGTCTGAAACTAGAAATCAATAACGAGAAAAGCTGGAAAATTCCCAAACAGTCATCCCTTGGGATTGGTTCCAGGAGCCTCTGTGGATACCAAAATCTGAGGATGCTCAAATTCTTTATATAAAATAGCATAGTACCATGCTGGCCCTCTGTATCTGCAGATGCAAAACCCACAAATACAGAGGCTGACTGTACATGGAAATTAAACAACACTCTGCTGAAAAACCAATGGCTCAAAGAAGAAATTAAAGGGGAAATTTTAAAAAGTATCTTGAAACAAACATACCAAAATTTATAAAATGCAGCAGTTTCAAGAGAAAAGTTCATAGTGACAGACACCATATTAAGAAACAAGGAAATCTCAAATAAACAACCTAATTCTATGCCTTCAAAAAAAAAAAAAAAAGAATGAACTGAGCACGAAGGTAGCAGGAGGGAAATAATAGAGTTTAAAGCAGAAATAAATAAAATAGAGAACAGGAAAATAATAGAAAAGATCAACCAAAAGAGTTAGTTCTTTGAAAAGATAAAGTTGACAACTCTTTAGCTAGAGTAATGAAGGAAAAAAGAGAAAGGACCCAAATCAACAAAATTATAAATGGAAAAGGAGACATTACAACTGATACCACAGAAATACAAAGACACATAAGAGACTACTATGAACAACTGTGTATCAACAAACTTGGTAACTTAGAGCAAATGAAAAATTCTTAGAAACACAAAATTCCTAGACTGAATCAGGAAGAAATAAAAAGTCTGAATACACCAATTCTATAAGAAAATTGAATCAGTAATCAAAAACTTCCCAATGATAAACAGCTCAGAACTGATTGCTTAAGTGGTAAATTTTACCAAGTATTTAAAGGATTAATACCAATCCGCAAAATCTTCCAGAAAGACTGAAGAGGAAGGAACATTTACAAACTCATTTTATGAGGCCAGCATCACCCTGATACCAAAGACAAAGAAACCCAAAATGAAAACACAAAAAACCTACCAGAAAACTATAGCCCAATATCCCTGATAAATATAGATGCAAAAATTTTCAATAAAATATTAGCAAACCAAATTCAGCACATTAAAAGGGTCATTCACCATGATCAAGTTGGATTTATATCTGGGACGTAAGGATGGTTCAGCATATACAAATCAGTTTATGTGATACATCACATTAGCAGAATAAAAGAAAAAAAATCATATGATCATCTCAACAATGGCAGAAAAAGCATTTGACAAAATTCAACATCCATTCATGATAAAAAAAAAAATAACTTGTGTATACAAATAATAAAAACTCTTAACAAATTGTGTATATAAGGAATGTACTCCAAGATAATAAAGGGCATGTATAAGCCCACAAGTAATATATTCAATTGTAAAAGGTTGAAAGCTTTTCTTCTAAGATCAGAAACAAGACAAGCATGCACACTCTCAGAATTCCTGTTCAACATAGTCCTGGAAGTCCTCGCCACAGCAACCAGGCAGGAGAAAGTAATAAAAGGCATCAGAATTTGAAAGGGAGAAGTTAGATTGTCTCTATTTGCAGATGACATAGTTTAATATATAGAAAACCTAAAGACTCCACTACAAAACAGGTCTAATGAATTCAGTAAAGTTGCAGGATACAAAATTAATATAAAAATAGCACCATTTCTATACACTAACAACAAATTATCTGAAAAATAAAGAATATGATTGCACTTATAGTAACATAAAAAAAAAAAACCCAAAAACTCAGGAATAAACTTAACCAAGAGATGAAAGATCTCTAAAAATGACAATAATGAAATAAATTGAAAAAGACACAAATAAATGGAAAGGCATCCCATGTGCATGGATTTGAATGTTTATATTGTTACAATGTCCATACTACCAAAAGTCATCTAAAAATTCCATGCAATCCCTATCAATATTTCACTGGCATTTATTATGTTAATAAAAAGAAAAACACTCCTAAAATTTATGTGGAAGCACAAAAGACCCCAAACTGCCAAAGCCATTCTGGGAAAAAAGAACAAAGCAGGAGGCATTAAACGTCCCAAATTTGAGCTATACTATAAAGCAATAGTAATCAAAACAGCATGGAAATGGCATAAAAAAGACAAATAGGTCGATGGGACAGAACTGAGAGCTCAGAAATAAACCCAAGCATATATAGTCAATTAATCTTTGACAAGGGGGACAAGAATATACAATGGTGAAAAGACAGTCTCTTTAGTAAATGGTGCTGGGAAAATTGGATATTTACATGTAAAAGAATGAAACTAGACTCCTATTGCTACACTTATATGTATGGCATTTAAAGCACAAGCAATAAAATTAAGAAAAAAAAAAGTGAAACGACATCAAACTGAAAAGGTTCTGCATAGCAAAAGAAACAAAGTAAAAAGACAACTTACAGAATGAAAAAAATGTTTGCAAACCATATATCCAATAAGGGCTTAATATCCAAAATACACAAAGAACTCATACAGCTCTACAGCAGAAAAAAAAATCAATTGAGAAATGGATGAAAGACCTGAATAAAGAAGTTATATGAAAGGCCAACAGGTATATAAAAAGATGCTCAACATCACAAGTCATTTAGGGAAATGCAAATCAAAACCACAATGAGATACCACTTCACACCTGTTAGGAGTCTACCTACAACATCTGAACTATGTACTTAGTTCTTCCCTAGAGAAAATGAGTAGTAGCAATGTGTGTTGATTCTAAGCCAATGGAGTTAAGAAGTGAGTGTGCCTTCTCTCTTTTATCTCTTTCTATAACAAATTGGTTAGAGTTATTAGAAATAATACCTCCAAAAGGTGAAAGAAAATAGAATCAATATGAGGAACTCAGGAAATGGAGAATAAGTATGGAAATGTGGTGTGAAAAATTATATATTTTTCTGTTAATTTCTACTGATTTATGTTAAGCCATAGGCACTAGGATTTATTTATTACAGCAGTTAGCATTCTGTTATTATTATTTTTTTAAAAAAATTTCATGTAACGTCTGAAACATTTATATTAACATATTTCCATACAAATAACCCAAAGAAAGTTTAGTATTAGTTGTTTTTTTTTTTTTTGCTCTTTGTTTTTTTATACTGCGGGTTCTTATTAGTCATCAATTTTACACACATCAGTGTATACATGTCAATCCCACTCGCCCAATTCAGCACACCACCATCCCCACCCCACCATGGTTTTCCCCCCTTGGTGTCCATACGTTTGTTCTCTACATATGTGTCTCAACTTCTGCCCTGCAAACCGGCTCATCTGTACCATTTTTCTAGGTTCCACATACATGCGTTAATATACGATATTTGTTTTTCTCTTTCTGACTTACTTCACTCTGTATGACAGTCTCTAGATCCATCCACATCTCAACAAATGACTCAATTTCGTTCCTTTTTATGGCTGAGTAATATTCCATTGTATATATGTACCACATCTTCTCTATCCATTCATCTGTCGATGGGCATTTAGGTTGCTTCCATGACCTGGCTATTGTAAATAGAGCTGCAATGAACATTGGGGTGCATGTGTCTTTTTGAATTATGGTTTTCTCTGGGTATATGCCCAGAGTGGGATTGCTGGACCATATGGTAATTCTATTTTTAGTTTTTTAAGGAACCTCCATACTGTTCTCCATAGTGGCTATATCAATTTACATTCCCACCAACAGTGCAAGAGGGTTCCCTTTTCTCCACAACTTCTCTAGCATTTTTTGTTTGTAGATTTTCTGATGATGCCCATTCTAACTGGTATGAGGTGATACCTCATTGTAGTTTTGATTTGCATTTCTCTAATAATTAGTGGTGTTGAGCAGCTTTTCCTGTGCTTCTTGGCGATCTGTATGTCTTCACTGGAGAAATGTCTATGTAGGTCTTCTGCGCATTTTTGGATTGGGTTGTTTGTTTCTTTAATATTGAGTTGCATGAGCTGTTTATATATTTTGGAGATTAATCCTTTGTCCGTTGATTCATTTGCAAACATTTTCTCTCATTCTGAGGGTTGTCCTTTTGTCTTCTTTATGGTTTCCTTTGCTGTACCAAAGTTTTGAAGTTTCATTAGGTCCCATTTGTTTATTTTTCTTTTTATTTCCATTACTCTAGGAGGTGGATCAAAAAAGATCTTGCTGTGATTTATGTTAAAGAGTGTTCTTCCTATATTTTCCTCTAAGAGTTTTATAGTGTCCGGTCTTAAATTTAGGTCTCAAATCCATTTTGAGCTTATTTTTGTGTATGGTGTTAGGGAGTGTTCTAGTTTCATTCTTTTACATGAAGCTGTCCAGTTTTCCCAGCACCACTTATTGAAGAGACTGTCTTTTCTCCATTGTATATCTTTGCCTCCTTTGTCATAGATTAGTTGACCATAGGTGCATGGGTTTATCTCTGGGCTTTCTATCTTCTTCCATTGGTCTATGTTTCTGTTTTTGTGCCAGTACAATATTGTCTTGATTACTGTAGCTTTGTAGTATAGTCTGAAGTCAGGGAGTCTGATTCCTCCAGCTCCGTTTCTTTCCCTCAAGACTTCTTTGGCTATTCGGGGTCTTTTGTGTCTCCATACAAATTTTAAGATGATTTGTTCTAGCTCCGTAAAAAATGCCATTGGTAATTTGATAGGGATTGCATTGAATCTGTAGATTGCTTTGGGTAGTATACTCATTTTCACAATGTTGATTCTTCCAATCCAAGAACATGGTCTATCTCTCCATCTGTTGGTATCATCTTTAATTTCTTTCATCAGTGTCTTATAGTTTTCTGCATACAGGTCTTTTGTCTCCTTAGGCAGGTTTATTCCTAGGTATTTTATTCTTTTTGTTGCAATGGTAAATGGGAGTGTTTCCTTAATTTCACTTTCAGATTTTTCATCATTAGTGTATAGGAATGCAAGAGATTTCTGTGCATTAATTTTGTATCCTGCAACTTTAACAAATTCATTGCTTAGTAGTTTTATGGTGGCATTTTTAGGATTCTCTATGTATAGTATCATGTCATCTGCAAACAGTGACAGTTTTACTTCTTCTTTTCTGATTTGGATTCCTTTTATTTCTTTTTCTTCTCTGATTGCCGTGGCTAGGACTTCCAAAACTATGTTGAATAATAGTGGTGAGAGTGGACATCCTTGTCTCATTCCTGACCTTAGAGGAAATGCTTTCAGTTTTTCACCATTGAGAATGATGTTTGCTGTGGGTTTGTTGTATATGGCCTTTATTATGTTGAGGTAGGTTCCCTCTATGTCCTCTTTCTGGAGAGTTTTTATTGTAAATGGGTGTTGAATTTTTTCAAAAGCTTTTTCTGCATCTGTTGAGATGATCATATGGTTTTTATTCTTCAATTTGTTAATATGGTGTATCACATTGATTGATTTGCATATATTGAAGAATCCTTGCATCCCTGGTATAAATCCCACTTGATCATGGTGTACGATCCTTTTAATGTGTTGTTGGATTCTGTTTGCTGGCATTTTGTTGAGGATTTTTGCATCTATATTCATCAGTGATATTAGTCTGTAATTTTCTTTTTTTACAATATCTTTGTCTGGTTTTGGTATAAGGGTGATGGTGGCCTCATAGAATGAGTTTGGGAGTGTTCCTTCCTCTGCAGTTTTTTGGAAGAGTTTGAGAAGGATGGGTGTTAGCTCTTCTCTAAATGTTTGATAGAATTCACCTGTGAAGCCATCTGGTCCTGGACTTTTGTTTGTTGGAAGATTTTTAATCACAGTTTCAATTTCATCACTTGTGATTGGTCTGTTCATAATTTCTGTTTCTTCCTGGTTCAGTCTTGGAAGGTTATACCTTTCTAAGAATTTGTCCATTTCCTCCAGGTTGTCCATTTTATTGGCATAGAGTTGCTTGTAGTAGTCTCTTAGGATGCTTTGTATTTCTGCGGTGTCTGTTGTAACTTCTCCTTTTTCATTTCTGATTTTATTGATTTGAGTCCTCTCCCTCTTTTTCTTGATGAGTCTGGCTAATGGCTTATCAATTTTGTTTATCTTCTCAAAGAACCAACTTTTAGTTTTATTGATCTTTGCTATTGTTTTCCTTGTTTGTATTTCATTTATTTCTGCTCTGATCTTTATGATTTCTTTCCTTCTGCTAACTTTGGGTTTTGTTTGTTCTTCTTTCTCTAGTTCCTTTAGGTGTAAGGTTAGATTGCTTACTTGAGATTTTTCTTGTTTCTTGAGGTAGGCTTGTATAGCTATAAACTTTCCTCTTAGAACTGCTTTTGCTGCATCCCATAGGTTTTGGATCGTCGTGTTTTCATTTGTCTCTAGGTATTTTTTGATTTTCTCTTTGATTTCTTCAGTGATCTCTTGGTTATTTAGTAAAGTATTGTTTAGCCTCCATGTGTTTGTGTTTTTTACATTTTTTTCCCTGTAATTCATTTCTAATCTCATAGTGTTGTGGTCAGAAAAGATGCTTGATATGATTTCAATTTTCTTAAATTTACTGAGGCTTGATTTGTGACCCAAGATGTGATCTATCCTGGAGAATGTTCCGTGCGCACTTGAGAAGAAAGTGTAATCTGCTGTTTTTGGATGGAATGTCCTATAAATTAAATCTATCTGGTCTCTTGTGTCATTTAAAGCTTCTGTTTCCTTATTTATTTTAATTTTGGATGATCTGTCCATTGGTGTGAGTGAGGTGTTAAAGTCCCCCACGATTATTGTGTTACTGTCAATTTCCTCTTTTATAGCTGTTAGCAGTTGCCTTATGTATTGAGGTGCTCCTTATGCTGGGTGCATATATATTTATAATTGTTATATCTTCTTCTTGGATTGATCCCTTGATCATTATGTAGTGTCCTTCCTTGTTTCTTGTAACATTCTTTATTTTAAAGTCTATTTTACCTGATATGAGTATAGCTACTCCAGCTTTCTTTGATTTCCATTTGCATGGAATATCATTTTCCATCCCCTCACTTTCAGTCTGAATGTGTCCCTAGGTCTGAAGTGGGTCTCTTGTAGACAGCTTATAGATGGGTCTTGTTTTTGTATCCATTCAGCAAGACTGTGTCTTTTGGTTGGAGTATTTACTCCATTCTTGTTTAAGGTAATTATCAATATGAATGTTCCTCTGACCATTTTCTTAATTGTTTTGGGTTTGTTTTTGTAGGTCCTGTTTTTCTCTTGTGTTTCCCACTTAGAGAAGTTCCTTTCACATTTGTTGTAGAGCTGGTTTGGTGGTGCTGAATTCTCTTAGCTTTTGCTTGTCTGTAAAGCTTTTGATTTCTCCATTGAATCTGAACGAGATCCTTGCAAGGTAGAGTAATCTTGTTTGTAGGTTCTTCCCTTTCATCACTTTAAGTATATCATGCCACTCCCTTCTGGCTTGTAGAGTTTATTCTGAGAAATCAGCTGTTAACCCTATGGGGGTTCCCTTGTATGTTATTTTCCATTTTTCCCTTGCTGCTTTCAATAATTTTTGTCTTATTTTTTGCCAATTTGATTACTATGTGTCTCAACGTGTTTCTCCTTGGGTTTATCCTGTATGGGACTTGCTGTGCTTCCTGGACTTGGGTGGCTATTTCCTTTCCCATGTTAGGGAAGTTTTTGACTATAATCTCTTCAAATATTTTCTCTGGTCCTTTCTCTCTCTCTTCTCCTTCTGGGACCCCTATAATGCAAATGTTGTTGCATTTAATGTTGTCCCAGTGGTCTCTTAGGCTGTCTTCATTTCTTTTCATTCTTCTTTCTTTATTCTCTTCCTCAGCAGTGAATTCCACCATTCTGTCTTCCAGGTCACTTATCCGTTCTTCTGCCTCAGTTATTCTGCTATTGATTCCTTCTAGTGTAGTTTTCATTTCAGTTATTGTATTGGTCATCTCTGTTTGTTTGTTCTTTAATTCTTCTAGGTCTTTGTTAATCATTTCTTGCATCTTCTCAATCTTTGCCTCCATTCTTATTCCGAGGTCCTGGATTATCTTCACTATCATTATTCTGAATTCTTTTTCTGGAAGGTTGCCTATCTCCACTTCATTTAGTTGTTTTTCTGGGGTTTTATCTTGTTCCTTCATCTGGTACATAGCCCTCTGTCTTTTCATCTTGTCTATCTTTCTGTGAATGTGGTTTTTGTTCCCCAGGCTGCAGGATTGTAGTTCTTCTTGCTTCTGCTGTCTGCCCTCCTTATTATTATTATTGAAAATGGTACCTTAACTTGGAACAAAAACCTAAAATATGTTGCATTGGTTTAGCAGTCAGGTGATAGGTGACATGGAAATTAATGTAAGAAGGAAGGCTTTCCTCTGATTCCTCACATGAGAATTATTGAAGAAAAAATAAATTTCTATTGTGCTAAGCTATAGGGGTTTCAGGGTTTATCTATTATAGCAACACTCATTACCTTAACTAATACACGTGACTAAGTAAATGAAGTAATGAACAGATAAAGGAGTACATTTCTGAGTTTTATATTGCTCACTTATAAAAATAAATAGAAATCACTCTATGAATAGGCAACAGTGGGTGTGTGTCCTTGGTACAGCTTCCAGAAATGCCAGCTGGGCCAACATTGAAATCGTGAAGAAAGTATGATCATACCAGCAAACTTTGTCAAAAAATATTGAATAGAGGTAATTATAACCACAAATAGAAGTTACCATGACCCTTCATGTGGAGTTCATTATGAGTTGTAAACACTAGGTTATTACAGATCATCTCTGGATCATCTGAACATTACACAACCCTTGGGCAGTGAAAAAAAATATTGTATGAAAACTCCAGAGGCAAAAAACTCCTAAGGCAAAGTAATCTATCTGTAACCATGGCTGCAGTGGTGTCCTTCTTTCTTCCATCAGGAATTAGGATTGGAGAAGAAGGTTGGTTTCAGTGCTCATTTGCATTCTATGTTCAGAGACTGGAGAAGATGTGTTGGAAAAAGTAAAAATCTGGATAGAGAAGAAACAAGCATTCCTTGGGAAGCACTTTTACCTATAACTTAAGAGAGAAACTGTTTTCAACTTTCTACATTTCTGCTCCAAAATTACATGAAAATATAATGGGATTTTTTTTCCAGTTCATTTGGCCTACTTTCTTCTGAGATAAATGATAGTAATAGAGGGAGTGTCATCTTGAGTTGTTTCTCCCTTCTCAAAATCCAAAATCAAGCCATATACCTTATAGTTATAACATTTTTTAAAAAAAGCATTTGGGGTTCTGGTTCAAGATGGTGATGCAGGAGGATCCGGAACTCACCTCCTTCCATAGACACACAAATCTATAGCTATGTATGGAACAATTTCCTGTGAAATAAACCCCAAAACTAGCTGAGCAACTCCTACACATTAGGCAAATAAGAAAAAACCCACATTGAAACAGATAGGAGAGAGGCTGAGACACAATCTCACCATAAACCTTACCACTGTTATGGCAACCCATAATCAAGAGGGAACCCCTCATAATTCTGAGCTTCTCCCTGAGGAGTGAAGGGTTTGAATCCCACATCTGGCACCCACCTTTTAAGACTTACGTCTGAGAGATGAGCCCCCAAAACATTTACCTTTGAAAGCCAGTGGGGCTTGGGTCCATAAGACCCACAAGGCTCTAGTGAACTGAGCAACAGTTCTTAAAGGGCTTGCATGGAATCACCATTGCTATGAAGCCGCAGAGGCAGCTGACTGAAATGACTCCTTCCATGAAAAAGACCCATTGAAGCTATCTTAAAAGCTTCAGGCTGAGAGGCAGGCATCTAATTTTACACATATCAAGGGCCCATTGAAATACTCTCTGAAGAATGCAGAGATTGGCAGGAGGCATTTTTATACTCTCCCTCTGCCTCACTCCAAGTCACTGCTACGTCACAGAAAGGAGCTTCTGAACCTGTCTGGTGTCCTGGGTTTTGTGGCTGCTACCCAGAGGACTCCCCTTGATCACGTGGCTCTGGTGGACAGCTGGGCTTACATTCCTGAGTCTCATAGATCAGTAACAAATGGAGGACACAGTGCAGAGACACAGACAGAAACACCCAGTCTTCCCAAGAAAGAGGCCTATTAGCTTAATAGCTGTGACCTGAAGACAGGCTTCTAATTAAACATCTGGGAGTCAACTACAGTCCTCTTCAGAGACCAAGGAGGCCAGTGGGTACCATCTTCCCAATCCCCCTTTGCCTCTCCTCAGGTTACCAGTATCTATCTGTCTTTGAGAAAGGATATGTGGTATTCCAGCTTTTGTGGATGCTGCCCAGAGAAGATATCCCTTGATAGTCTGGCTCTGGTGGCCAGTGGGGCTTGTGTTCACAAGTTCAACAGGATAGTAGTAAACAAGCCATTCTTAACTGGCTATCACTCCAGGGCTCAGTGAAGAGGGATAAACAGAAATACTCATCTCCCAGTCTTCCCCTGAAAGGAGTATATTTGCATATCTTAGAAGCTGCTGCCTGGGAGTCTGATTTCCAATTAGCTTGAATTTAGGTGCTTATTGAGATCTTCCATTTACTACAAGGAGCCACTAAGAAAAAAGTAGGGTGCTAGGACAGTAATAAAGGTTTGAGAGACAACCAAGAACTAGGGCAGGGTTGTATAATAAAGTTCATCTCCTACATGAGGCTACACCTGCAAGACTGTGAGAGGTGGGTATTTTATGTAATTTATAGAAACCAACACAAAGAGTGAAGAAACTGAGGAATATATGTTCCAAGCTAAAGAAAATGATAAAACCTCAGAAAAAAGCTTTAATGAAATGGAGATGAGTGATTTACCTGATAAAGAGTTCAAAATAAGGGTTGTAAAGATACTCACTGAGGTCAAGAGAACAATGTATGAACAAAGTGAGAATTTTAACAACAGGATAGAAAATATAAGAAAGTACCAAACAGAAATCACAGAGCTAAAGAACACAATAATTGAACTGAAAAATACAATAGAGGGGGTTCATCAGGAGGCTAGATGAAGCAGAAGAAAATATCAGTGAACTCAAAGGCAGGACAGAGGAACTCATCCAGTCAGAGTAGGAAAAAGAAAAATGAATGAAAAAGACTGAAGATAGCTTCAGGGACTTAGGTGACAACATCAGATGGAATGATACATTTACCCAGAAGGAGGTGAGAGAAAGGGGCAGAAAACTTATTTGACTAAATAATGGCTGGAAACTTCCCTAACTTGGGGAGGGAAACAGACATCTAGATCCAGAAAGCCAATGAAGTTAGTTACAAATAAAAAGAACTCAAAGAAACCCACACCAAAACACATTATGAATAAATTGTGAAAAGTTAACAACTAGGAATCTTAAAAGCATCAGGAGAAAATCAACTTATTACATACAAAGGAAGCACCACAAGGCTATCAGCAGACTTTTCAGCAGGAACTTTGCAGATGAGAAGAGA
This sequence comes from Balaenoptera musculus, assembly GCF_009873245.2. Taxonomy (NCBI): domain Eukaryota; kingdom Metazoa; phylum Chordata; class Mammalia; order Artiodactyla; family Balaenopteridae; genus Balaenoptera; species Balaenoptera musculus. The sequence goes on from NC_045787.1 coordinate 73,101,766, forward strand.
GTGACATGATATATTCAAAGTGCTGAAAGAAAAAACTTCCAACAAAGAATACTCTACCCAGCAAAATTGTTTTTAGAATTGAAGAAAAGATAAGGAGTTTTCAGACAAGCAAAAGCTAAAGGAGTTCCTCACCACTAGACTGGCCTTACAAGAAATAATAAAGCAATTTCTCCAAGGTGAAATGAAAGGGTGCTGATTAGTAATAGGTATAAATCTCACTGGTAAAAGTAAATATATGGTAAAATTTAGCATAATCTGATGTAAAGCTCGTGGGTTAATCACTTATAAAGCTAGTGTTAAGGTTACAAGGCAAAAGTAGTAAAAATAACTAAACTACAATTATTTGTTAATGTGTATACAAGATAAAAAGATGTAAATTATAACATCAAAAGCATAAAACTTGGTGGGGGAGTAAAAATGTAGAGCTTTAGAATGCATTTAAACCTAAGTTGTTATAAACAATCTATTTTAAGTTATTTTATGTAAGTTTCAGGGTAACCACAAAGTAAAAACCTACACAGGCATACCTCAGAGATATTCAAGATCACCACAATAAAGCTAGTCACACGAATTTTTTGGTTTCCCAGTGTGTATTAAAGTTATATTTATACTATACTGTGTTCTATTAAGTGTGCAATAGCAGTATGTTTAAAAAAAATTTTATATACCTTAATTAAAAATACAAAACAAAAAGTATTACAATAGTGACATCATAGATCAAAGATCACCATAAAAATATAATAATAATGAAGAAGTTTGAAATATTGCAAGAATTACCAAAATGTGGCACAGAAATATGAAGTGAGCAAATGCTGCTTGAAAAATGGTACCAATAGACTTGCCAGATGCAGGGTTGCCACAAACTTTTATTGCTTGTAAAAAAGCAGTATCTGTTAAGTACAATAAAGTGCAATAGAATGAGGTCTGCCTATATTATATACATAAAAGACAAAGAGGAAGAAATCTAAACATACCACTACAGAAAATCATCAAATCAAAAAGCAGAAAGCAGAAGACACAAAAAAGGGACTACAAAACAACCAGAAAACAACTAACACAATGGTAGTAAGTCCATACCTACAACAATTACTTTAAGTGTAAGTGGACTAAATTCTCCAATCAAAAGACAGAGAGTGGCTGAATAGACAGAAAAACAAGACTCATCTATATGCTGCCTACAAGAGATTCACTTCAGGTATAAGGCCACACACAGACTGAAAGTGAAGGAATGGCAAAAAATATTCCATAAAAATGGAAAGCAAAAGAAAGCTAGGGTAGCCATACCTATATTAGGCAAAATAGACTTAAAGACTGTAATAAGAGACCAAGAAGGTCATTATAATAATGATAAACCAGTCAATCCAACAAGAGGATATAACATTTGTAGGTATTTAAGCATCTAAATATATAAAGCAAATATTAACAGACCTAAAGGTAGAAATAGACAGCAATCTAATAATAACAGGAATATCCCACTTTAATACCCCATTTACATCAATGGATAGATCATCCAGACAGAAAGCCCAGAAATAAACCCACCCAAATATGGTCAAAAATTATACAAAAATTAACTCAAAACGGATTAAAGACTTGAGTGTAAAGACCTGAAACTATAAAACTGTCAGAAATAAAACATAGTCAGTCAGTAAGCTACTTGACATCAGTCATGGTGATGATTTTTGGCACTGACTTCAAAAGCAAAGGCAACAAAAACAATAATTAACAAGTGGGACTATATCAAACTAAAAATCTTCTGTACAGCAAAGGAAACCATCAACAGAATGAAAAGGCAATGTATAGAATGGAAGAAAATATTTGCAAATCATATATATAAGGGGTTAATATCCAAAATAGATAAAGAACTCATACAATTCTATAGCAAAAAACAAACAATCCAAATAAAAAATGGACAGAGGATCTGAATAGATATTTTTCCAAAGACAGACAGATGGCCAACAAGTATATATGAAAAGATGCTCAACATCATTAATCATAAGGGAAATGCAAATCAAAACCACAATGAGATATCACCTCATACCTGTTGGAAGGACTATTATCAAAAGGACAAGAAATAAATGCTGGTCAGTATGTGGTTAAAACAAATACTTGTGCCCTGTTTGTGGGAATATAAATTGGTGCAGTTACTATGGAGAACAGTATAGAGGTTTCTCAAAAAATTTAAAATAGAACTAACATATGATCCAACAATTTCACTGCTGGGTATTTATCTGAGAAAACAAACACACTACCTTGATATCTGCACCCACATGTTCATTGCAGCAGTGCTTACAGTATCTAAGACATGGAAGCAACCTAAGTGTCCATTGACAGATGAATGAATAAAGGAAATGTGGTATATAATGTGAAACTGATATGTAATGGAATATTATTCAGCCATACCAATGAAGAAAATCCTGCCATTTGCTATAACATGGGTGGACCTTGAGGGCATTATGCCAAGTGAAATACATCAGACTGAGAAAGCCAAATACCATATGATCTCATTGTAATGGAGTCTTAGAAAAAAGAAAAGTAAACAAACACAAATGCATAGACACAGGAACAGATTGGTACTTGCCCAGAGGTAGGGTGTAGGTTGACAAAAAGGCTGAAGGGAGTCAAAATGTACAAACTTCCAGTTATAAAATAAATAAGTCACAGGATGTAATGTACAGCAAGGTGACTATAGCTCATCATACTGTATTGTATATTTGAAAGTTGCTAAGAGAATAAATCTTAAAAGTTCTCATCACAAGAGAAAAATTGTATCTGTATGGTTATAGATGTTACATAGACTTATCGTGGTGATGATTTTGCAATATATGCAAATATTGAATCACTATTTGTACACCTGAGACTTATACAATATTATATGTCAATTATACCTCAATAAAAATAAGAAGTGGTCATTTACAATATCTTATGAGATTTATTTTGGCCTTCATAAATGAAGCAAGTATGTTGAGGTGTTTACAAAACAAATGTAAGCCTCTTTAAACAATGCTGTGTATATCTAGATTGTATGTATATGTATGTGTAGGGGGTTGTATCATTTGTTTGACTTAGATACTTATAAACATCTTAGAAAGCTATCATGACCATATAAATCTCAGAATGTATATTCTTATTAAAACCTTATGTGTTAAAAAAAAAAAAAAAAAAAAACAACCTTATGTGTTAAACACACCAGTGTTCTTGGACAAATTATATTTCTTCCATTATCTCAAAAGTGATTGACCACCAGATACTTGAAAATCCATCAGAACTTTTGAGTAATACATGACAATATTCAAAGTTCAACATTATGAAAAACATTGCTTAAACATTTAAAGTGAATCTGTATGTAAAAGAGAATTGAGATATATTAGATCAATATATCAAATTAAGTACATATTCCAATTGGAAGTCCATAGGAAATATTGGACACGTATTTTTATAGAAATCAAACTTATATCACTGATATGATTTAGCATAATTTTAGCAGCTATGATATAAAATAAGCAATATTTCAGTGGCTTCATACAATTGTTTTGCTTCTTGCTTATGTAACAGTAGAGTGCTGTTGCACATGTTCTGGGGTCGTTAGTGACACTGCCCCATTAGATAAGTCAGATAACTTGGCTCCTTCTACCCTGTGGCTCTGCCATTACCTGGAGCTATGTTGTCCTCTGCAACCAGCTGTTATGTGCAGAAAGAAACGATGGGAAAGATACACTTGCTTCATAACTGTCATTGTAGCACATCATTTCTGTTCACATTACTTTGGAGAATGGCATGGTCCTATCTAGATACAAAATGGTTTGGGAATAGAGTTCTCTGCTGGCAGCTGTTTCTCAGTGACAACCCTGTATCATGTGAGGGGTGTGATTCCTCCCACATTAGTGACAGAAAACAAAAAATTTTCACAAAATATCAGAAATGATGTGAAAGTTGCAAAAGGTAGAAGGTGGGCATAATCAGACTGAAGGAGAAAACCAAAGTCCAAAACTTATCTAGGAGAGGACTTGTATGAGAGAAGATAGTAGTTACAGAGGCAATCCACTCACAGTGAGGTGGTAGATATAAAAAGTGAGAGAGGCATGGTGACCAGTGTGACTTTGTGAGAATCACAATAATGATAGCCAGGCCGTTCAACACTCACAGTCTAACTAGGGATGACCCTGGGAAGGTCAGTAAGAGCCAGGATGAAGTCAGGGTGCCTTTGCCCAGGAATCTCCCCAGGGTAGCCACACACACCAGAAACAGAATATCTTAACACAATTGCACACATAAGCTAGCAGGAAATCTGAAGTATAAAGATGACCTCTAAAACAAATAACATCATTTTAAAATCCAGTCCATGAATAAAGATCCCAAGTTCAATGAAACAAAATCAGTATAGAAAGATTAAAGTATAATCAATCTCCAGAGAACTGCAGGAACACATAACATACATAAATATGGGATCAACAGCTAGACATTTTAGAAGATAAGTTTGGATTATGACATAATGTCCATTGATAGGAACAAGAATGGGCACAGTGGACAAGCTGGGACATTCAAACTAAAGCATCATCCAGCCTCAAAATGAAAAGGAACTCAGAGGCTAGGGCAAACACTCCAAACGTATGCTAGTCACAATGGGCACACGTGCATGTTAAACAAAATAAAACTGGAGAGTTGGGTAAAAACAGGTAAGAAAAGACCTATTGGGCAATATGCTAACAAAAGTCAGTATGATGCCAAATATTAATTTCCAAGAAATAAAGGCAAAATACATAAAAATAAAGATGAATATTTGATATTTATAAAAGTTTTAATCCACCAAGAATATATGAAAATAAAGAAAACTTTATGTACTAACAATACCTTCAAATATAAAACTCAGACCCCACAAGGCTGTAAGAAGACAAATGACAAATCCACAATGACGGAACATACTTGTCAGAAATTGACAATCTGATGGGAATGTAAATAGGTACAGCTACTGTGGAAAACTGTATGGAGATTCTTCAAAAAATATTAAATATAGAACTACCATATGATCCAGTAATCCCACTTCTGTGTATATATTCAAAGGAAATGAAAGCAGGATCTCGAAAAGATACCTGCACTCTCATGTTTATTACACTATACACAGTGACACACACAAACACACAGACACAAACACACACAGAATGGAATATTATTCATCCAAGAGAAAGAAGGAAATTCTGCCATTTGTGACAACGTAGATGGAACTTGAGAGAGCATTATGCCAAGTGAGATAAGCCAGAGCAAGAAGACAACTACTGTGTGAAATCACTAATATGTAGACTAAAAAGTTGAACTCAGAGTTGAGAAATAGAGTAGAACACTTGTTGTCAGGGGCTGATTGGTGGGAGAGATGTTGGTCAAAGGGTACAAACTTGCAACTACAAGATAATAGTTCTGAAGATCTAATGCACAGCACAGTGAATAGTCAACAATGCTGTACTATACACTTCAAAGTTGCTAAGAAATTAGATCACAAATGTTCTCACCACAAAAATGAAATGATAATTATGTGACATGATAGAGGTGTTAGCTAACAGCATGGTGTAAATCATACTGCAATATAGAAATGTATCAATTCAATACTTTTTAATACCTTAAACTTATATGAAGTTATGTCTATTATAACTCAATAAAAAATAATAAAAATTTAAAAATATTAAAAAGTTCACATCACCACAAAAATAGAAATTGACAATTTGAATAGAAAAAAAGTAAGTACATTATGTATTTACATAAGGTAAATGACAAGCTGGAGTTAATAGATAATAGGTACTAAAGAAAATTTTCCCCGGTAAGTAAATATATGCATATATATATACATATATACCTACACATACACTTGTGTTATGTGTACTTGTGTATATATAGATCATAGATCTCTGTTTCCATAGATATTTCCACATTAAGGGAAATAATCTAAATTAGTTGTGAATTATACAAGAAATTAAAACAAATTACAAACTATTGAAAAAAATGACACTTGAGAACATTATGATTCAAATCCTGTTGTGTGACTAAAGCAGGGCATAAGGAAAATATATAATTTTAAAAATATTTAAAAGCTATAAAATTCCTTTTAAATAAACTAAATTTTCTGTTAACAAAGCTAAAAAAACAAAATATTAGTCAAATAAATTAGAAACATAATACAAATCAGAATTAATCAAGAAAACTAAAATGCAGTCTTCTGAAAAGACTGGTAAACATGACAAACCTTTGGAAAACCTGATCAACAGGTTTAGAGAAGAGAGCAAGGCAAAAATTAATATTAAAAAACTGGGGTCCATATGTATATATTTAGAGATTTTAAGAAGTGTGAGATTAGTATGTATAACTTTATATACATATATAAATATTTATACAAATATGTGTGAACAGATAGATAAAAATATTTTCTAGGAAAACTTAAATCAACAGATTCAAGAAATACAGATCCCTAGTAGACCAGTAACTGTAGAATATATTACACAGAAGACAGATATTTTCCTATCAAGGACCAAAGCCCAATAGTTTAATTCTAACAAAAATGACAATGAACAAATAGTTCTTTGTTAAGTAAATGTTCTAGTGCAGAGAGAAAGGGTGGGGTGGGGGATAGAGAGAGAGAGAGAAAGAGAAGGAGAGGGAGGGAGGGAAAGGAAAAGGGAGAGGAAGTTATTTAGCAAATTTTATGAAACTATCATAATGCTAATTTAAAAGCTGGGCAAGGATAATACTCAAGAAAACCTAATTTTATACAAAGAAAGATGTAAAAATCCTTAATACAAGATTATCAAGTAAAATACAGTGTTATTAAAATGATGCTGTTCTTTATAAAAACATTATTAGAAGAATAATGCCTTATGACCATTATCATAGAATTATCTCAGTTTAACATAAGAAAATTTATGAACATAATTACATAAACAGATTAAAGAACAATTATGATCGCCTCAATAAATCTTGCAAAAGAAGTTGATAAAGCACAACATTTATTCTTTACTAAAAAAGAAAACTCTTAGCAAACTAGGAAGAAAATTTCCTTGATTTATAAGCTATTCAACAGAAATCTCCAGCATGTGTCATTTTAATTAAGATACATTATAAGTATTACCATTCAATGCAGTAACAAGATAGGACTTCTCACTTTATAGTTACTCTTTGAGACTGTACTAAAGGGTTTAGCCCATGCAGTAAGAGAGGTTGAAGAAATCAGATGTATAATAGAATGATGTGACTGTCATTATTATAGATTATAAGATTACTTGGAAAATCCAAGAAAGTCATCTTTAAAAACCTATTATAATTAATAGAAATTTAAGGAAAAAACTACAATCTACCAAAAAATCTAATACGAGCTATACCCAAAATAAAATTTTACCCTATTCACAACACCCTAGTTTTCTCTTTATTCACTTAATCGTTTTTAAAAAGATTAATTTGTAAGTAATAATAATAATGTTTATTTTCCAGATTTTATGGGTTTTGTGAGTAGTAAGAAATTGCTTGTGCATATTAATTGATTAGGAGATAATGCCAGTAATGAATTGGTTTTAAAACACGTTCTGAAACACATTTCACATACTGAAAAAAAAAAAAAAAAGAAGAAAATCTATGGGTATTGTTATTTTGGAATGGAAAAATATGAGTGATGATGATAATGGTGTTTTAGAAATCTCAGATGGTCAGTTTCAATTTATCTGCTCTCAAACAAACTTGAAATAAATTTTTAAAAATCACTACTATAACAACTCATTTTAATACAGTATAATTTCTCTTTATTCTAAATATCACAATTCTTATCTATTGATACCTCCAAAAAGATCATTATTATAAAACAGAGATCATTAATCTGTATTTGTGCTTATGTTTATGTTAAGCAGTGGACATATATTAATTTTGTAACAGTATGCTAGTAATTTCTAGGGACATCTTATTTTGTATTATTCACAAACATAACTCTAAAGTTTTAAATGTAAAACAAAGCATTGCCCTAGAAAGTTAGCACTGATTAAAGTCACAATGTGCTCTTTTGTGCTAGTGTTTTTAATAAAAAAATTATCAGTGGTAAAATGTAAATAAAAAAGCAAATTTCTTCCTTCATCATGTATTTTAAGCAGTTAAAATGAATGAACTCTCCTTTGAGAAAACATCGACTAAGCAAAATAATGGTTATGAGTTTGAGAAAATGTTTAATGAACTTGTTAAAATGCAGTTGTTATTTTAGAGCATATTATTTTATGTTTTTTTTTCCTTTACTTTTAAATTTTTTTGAATTTTATTTTTTTATACAGCAGGTTATTATATTATACATATTAGTGTATACATGTCAATCCCAATCTCCCAATTTGTCCCCCCACCCCCCCCACCCCCCACTTTCCCCCCTTGGTGTCCATATGTTTGTTCTCTATATCGCTCTTAAGCCTATTTTATGTTTTAAATTAATTGAAGTTTCTTTGCTCAGAGACTCTTTTTCTTTTTCCACTTAATATACCAAAATAAGTGACCTTAGTAACTCATGTGGATGCCAAGAAGTTACTAAGTAGGGAATGCTGCTTGACATAACAGCATGTGAATGGAAGAGTGTGTCCATGAATCTTCATATTCTTTTATCCTTTGTCAATTCAAATGCAAAGAAGTTGATAATGATTGAGCACGATTGTTCTTCAAACAGCGCATATTGTAAGCTTTCTGATGGACTGATATTCAGATTCTATTTCTTCTTGTTCTGAAAACACACCTATTTACTACATATATGGAAGTTGAAATTATATTCTGTCTACTTACTGAAATATTTATATACATATATATATATTTACACACATACATATATATACACACACACATGCACACATATGTACCCATTTGTTTAGGGCAATGGGAGAAAGTGTTCACCTTGAAAATATAAACCTTATGGTAGCTTTATTCATAATTGCCAAAACTTGGAAGTAACCAAGGTGTCCTTCAGCAGACTGGATAAACTGTGGTACAATCAGATAATGGATTACAACTCAGTGCTAAAAATAATGGAGCTATCAAGCTATGAAAAGACATCAAGGAAACTTACATGCATACTATTAAGTGAAAGAAGCCAATGTAAAAGTCTATATACTGGATGATTCCAACTATATGACATCCTGTAAAAGGCAAAACTATGGAGACAGTAAGAAGATCAGTGGTTGCCAGGGATTAAGGGAGAGGGAGAAATGAGTAGGTGGGGCACAGAGGGCTTTGAGGGCAGTGAAACTAGGCTGTTTGATACTGTAACGGTGGATACATGACAGACATTTGTCTAAACCCATGAAATGTACACCCCTTACAGTGAACCTTAAACTCTGGACTCTGGGTGAGAATGATGTGTCAAAGTAGGCTCATCAATTACAATAAATAAAGCACTCTGTTGGGAGATGTTGACAGCAAGGGAGGCATGTGTGGGAACAAGGGCTATATGAGATTCTGTGGATGTTCTGCTCAATTTTGCTATGAACCCAAGACGGCTTTAAAAAAAAAGTATTTTAAAAAATGTAAGTCTGACTATACTAACAGTTCTAATATTTAAAGTAGGCCTAATTCTGAAAAATAGACGACAGCTCTAAACCATGCCGAGCCAATCAGATGACTCATTATTCAATGAATTGATAATGTCAGATCCATGCCTTTATAAGGAACATTGTGTTCCTGCACATGGTAGGAATTTAGTAGATACAGTGTAGTGTTTAAGCTAAAGAATAAGTAAAGTGGAAGTTTAGATGAAGATAAGAGGAAATTATTTGCAAGAGCTTATATTAACAACAACAATAATAACAGATCATAGCCAGAGCCATGTTGAGTGAGCACATTCATAATAGAAGAGTGGGGGAGTACATCATGTGTTATGTGAACATGGGGGATAACAAAAGTGGACAGCTTGCAATTACAAGGATGGGTTTGAATCCAGAGCTGTCTCTTAGTCTCTTAATAGTTTTGTAATCTTGGCAAGTTAATTTATGTCTCAACCAATCAGTGCCTCTACTTCTTCATTTATGGTGAGGTAGGAACTAGGTGGACATGAATATTAAGTGAGTATAACTGAAAGTTCACAGACAAAATTTCACTAACAGAATCAAGATTTCTGAAGCATGAACCTGACATTCCATTGTAGTCCAGATCCTATGGGACAAGCGATAAAAGCTAGGAAATATGTGTGGAATGAGTAAACAGGAAAATGTGGAGACAAGAAAATACATAATGGATGAGAGCCATATTATGAAGGATTATGATAAGCTCCAGAGAAAGGAAGGAAGGAAGGAATGGGAAAAAAGAAGGAAGGGAGGGAGGGAGGAAGGGAAAGAGAGAGACAGAAGAAAGAAAGAAAAGAAAGAAAGAAAGAGAAAGAAAAGAAAGACAGAAAGAAAGAGAAAGAAAAGAAAGAAAGAAAAACAGAAAGAAAGAAAGAAAAAGGATAATTCTGATTTCATATTGCTTTTATCAGATAGATAAAAACATCAAAATTATATGGTGGTATAGCCAGAATCTTGAAAAGCATGTTTGAAAAATTTATTTTTAATTTATGTATAGTAAAATTCACTCTTTTTAGTGAACAGTTCTATGAGTTTCGAAAAATGCATACAGCTATATAACCACACCATAATCCAGATACAGTTTTATCATCCTCCAAAAATCCCTTATAAAAGCAAGCTTTTGGTAAGCTTTGGATTTTTTCAAAGAAAACAAACTTAGCATAAGAATAACCCAAGTGACTCAAATTATAAAACTATAATTAAGTTCCATAAGTGTAATCTTAAGGCATATTTAGCTTTAAGACAAAGAAATCAGTGCAAAGTAGCTTAAAGTAAAACAAACAAACAAAAACATGGGATACAGTCCTTGTTAGTGAATACAGGAGGGTCTTACATAAGTGAAATAAAGTATCACTACCTGCGGGAACTCCACTACTCACTCCATCTCCTTCTCCTAGTCTGCATAATCTCTTACCTTTGCTCACCCTGTGGTCATGGCAGCTCTAAAAAGGGTACCCTCAAGCCCTGTGTCCATATGATGTCACAGACTCTGCACCCACATGGAACTAACATGCACAAATTCAGGTCCCAAAGTCCAAGAAAAAAATTAGATGTGGCCAGGTAGGTGAATCATATGATACACAGAGTTATTCATTTTAGAGGGTATAGATGGTTTTGTAGGTCTCTCACTTTGCAATGACATGTCAGAAAGGAGCGTAGTAGTAGTAGGAATAATATTAATCACAACGATAGCAATACCAAGATTCCAAGGTGAAGAACATGCTTTATTTTAAAAAGATTGTCCGGATCATAGCTATCAAAGACCAGTGAGATAATATCTCAAACAAGAAAGGAACTATCAGAGCCAGGAAAAGTGAGAGACTCTATTAAAGAAAAACTAAAAGGGGGGGGGGGGGGGAAGGATTCCAGTAATAGTGACCAATGCCGAAATAAGCTAGCCAATATTTAGAATCTTGAGCATTGAGGAAAACTTACAGATTCCCTGGAAGAAGTTTTGGAGATAAACTCTTACCCTAATTTATTGTAATTTACTTAAACACATTAAGAAATAAACACCATTTTATTGCATGGCATTGACAATGCAAATAAAACATTAATGTTTAAAGGTGAGTTCCTGGACTATCAAACTTAAATTCATGACAGATTTTTGACACTGCCTGCAGCAGTTGATGAAATAATCTGTTTATATTCCTATAATGACACACACCTGTGATATTGGACTAGAAACTGAAGATCATCTCCAATTAAAGTTGTATATCCTATTTCTTTTGCTCCTGAAGATCTTGATAAGGAAATGGTATAAATACAGTTACCAGTTATATTGTCAAGTGTCTGGGGAAAAAACCCTGAAATCCTAGAAACAAAACAGAAAGAGAAGACATGTTTTATTTTCTTTTCCATGAGATCCAAGATGATAAAGAGATATGCAGAACACATCTTTTCCTCCTACTGAAGCCAAAAAGGAAAAAAGAAAAAAAGTATTCTGTTTGAAAGCCAAAAAAAAAAAAAGGGTGGGAAACAATGAGAACTAAAATGTTTGCAAAGTATGTTTTCAGAATCTAAATTCTATCTAAAAATTGTGTTATTAGTTTAGTGAAAATGATTCCTGACTCAGTAAACTAGAAAGAACTCATTGCCTAAGAGTCATTTTATATATCCATATTTATAGTCATTATGTAGATTAAAAGTTATAAGCCATCATCCAGGTTCTCCTCTTTGGTCTTAGTGGTTCTTGGTACCGTGAAATAAAACCTATTCATATGCATTGGCATGTGCACACAAACACACACATACATAGCACCAAATTATGTTCTTCTATCTTCCAAACACAAGCTTGATAATGTTGAAATCAATCATGGACCAATAAATCTACAACAAAACTTGCTACATGTATCAATAGGGTCACAGAAAATAATCAAAATTAGTACAATAAAAATTCTACACTGATGAGAGGAGCTGGGCTAAAACATCTATAATCTCGGTGCAGAACACACATATATCTATTAATATATGGAGAATATATTCTACAATTTGGAATAGGATAACCTGCAAAAATATATTTGTTCTATCATCTAATGATCCACCTTTCATGGGAAAAAATGGCTGTGTTCTCTATCCTCAATCCACCTTGAGGACTCTGAGTAGATACTTTCAGCTGGAGTCAATGTAATGGACACAGTCTTTAGAACCTCAGAAAATGGATTTTGAACTACATTTCTAGCAAGTTTTGATAGAAAATACATGCAGCAGATAGAGGTTTAATGTAGTTGAATTCCCCATTATTCAGTGACTAATTTCTCCTTTTGTGGTGATCCAGGTCTGTGACTTCTCTCTTTTTTCCCCATGGCTGCCTGCCTTTGGCCATTTCACAGTTCATTAGCACCTTCAACATCTAATCGGCAAGTGAAGAATACAGACATGACTCAGATCAGTCAATTTTACAGTTTTGTATCACTGGGACTACAATTTTGATGAGATATGCTATTGAAATGAATACCTAAAATGGAATTCAAAAGGCTCTTCTGAATTTCAAATAATAATTTTCTGTCATCGGAAACACTCAAATTGATTACATTGACTTGGCATAACTAAGTATTTTTTAAGGATTTTTTTTGTTGTTGGAATCTCCTCTCTTCTCTTTCTTACATAATTACCCAGGGTTCACTGGCTTACTGCATAATGTAGACACATGACAGACGTAGAATGTGCTGGATTAAAATCATGGAAAGAACACACTGCATTAAATTTAAAAATCTGCCTTACCTCACCAGTAATCCCCTATCTTCTTAATGGCTTTCACTCAGAGTAAATGAATAGTCTAATAAACAAATTGAATCATTTAAACAGTAATATTAAACACACATATAAGTATATATTTATATAAGTATATATTTATAATAATATATTACATAAATAACTATGTGGCATATCTGCATGTCATATAGTGTTTTGTCCAACATATTTCCCCACAGATTTGTAGGTCATTTATATACTATTTGCATATATATATTCTCATATTTTGAGTCATATTTTTTCAAATATATATTTTTAATTAAGATGAGTAGACATTTACACTTAATTTGGTATTGATTCTTCTTCAGAAAATTAATAATTGTATATTAAAATTAAAACAAGCCCAAGCCCAAGTGACTTCACTTATGTAAGCTTCAGTTTCCAATAAAGTTACTGTGAGACTTAAATGAGAAACTGTAGATCATGTATTGTGCCAATGCCTAGGGCATAATAAACAATCAACAAATAGCATCTTATATTATTAAGACTATATTCGTATATGTGTGTGTTTATTTGCGTTTGCTATGGTTTCAGGGTGAGAATTTGTACCTCAGTGCTACTTTCCCTATCACAAACTTGTCACTCTAACAATCTCCTGAGGGTTGTGTATTCTACTTGTACTATGTATAGGGCTTACCCCTTACTGCAATTCAGCAGTGTGAGGAATCTGCTACACTTTAAAGGGCCAGAGTCTAAATACCTGAGTTCTAGTTTTGACTATACTTGAATGAACTGTATGTAACTGTGACTAAAGCATTCGACTTCTCAGACCTCTAAAAATGGTCATACCTACCCTGCAATATAACAAGGTTATATGATATCATGTCACTGAAAGTGTTTTGTAATCCATCAAAGGATATTAAAGTGGAAGTATTAGTATTACAAAGGAGAACAATCTATATAAAGCAGTTTAGATTCCATTCTATAAGCTTCTAGAAAGTTGTGAACACTAAAGAGAAAAAGATAGTGATAAATTCTAAGAAGACAAAGATGGCACTGACTTGCTACTGCAGGAATCTAGGCAGTTTAATAAGACTGGGGCATGGGTGGAGAGGTGGAGAAGCTTAGCAAAGCAAAGCCTTAGGAATGCATCTATCATAATGATTTCAATTAAGACTTACCATGGACAAAACTCAAATCTTTCTCTCCCATTTTTGTCATATTGTAATTTGCAATTAATTATAGGGTGAAGCCACTTGCATATTCAATCTCATATCTGATTTTCCACATGCCAGATACCTGATCACCAGGGCCTAAGGAAGTGTCACGATCCAACATAGTATCAGATGCAAACTCATTAGGTATAGTATAAACTGGCCCTCTCCCAATTCACTAACTCCATTTTACACAATTTTATTACTCTGCAGCCCCATTATTTTAAAATACTTTCTCCCCTTCCAAGCCCTCACCCTCATGTCCACACGTCATATTCCTATGTCTATCTCTAGACAATGGGTCACTTGCCTCTTTTTGTCTGTATTATCTCAGCTTATAGAAACTTGATTTATATAATGGCCAACATTGAACTCATATCATTTGGGGGATCTACTGCTCAAACATTTTGTTACCAACTTATCTTGAATCTTAGTGAACCGTTCTTTTGTCATCAGAGAGTCTTACTTTCCCTAAAGGACTAACCCAAGTTAGATGTTTTCTTACTTCCCACTCCACTAACCTTTTTTATGTTGTGGGATTTTTGGTGCCCTTTTCTCTTGGTAAGGTGTTAGCTTATAAAATTTGATAAAATGAGATCTCTCCCAGGATATACTTAAAGACACATTAAGGTAGTCACCCCTCTGTGGTTTACTTATCCAGTGCTATCCTCATTCTTCTCTGAAATTGTCTCTTCCTAATCCAGTTCATCTATCTTGTTTGTCTTCAGAAATACATGTTGTCTCATATCCTTATCTTCTCTCATTTTTTGTATATATACATCATATTTACACTAAGGAAAGAATGATGTCTTATTTGGATTTCCTTAGTACTCTACTTTTTCCTGTATCCAGGAACTTCTCACAAAGAGTTAGGAACCTAGTAGGCATTTAATAAATATTAGTTGAATTGATTGAATGAGAATGACTGAGTGGTCTGAGCCAGACTAGGTATGAAAGTACTTAGATGGAAAAGTACCTTGATAAATAATTGGATAACTAAAAAGGAAGAAGCAAGTGAAAGACTGTGGGGGAGGTTGACAGAGGGGAAGTGAGCATTATCAAGAGGAGAAAAGGGAATAAAAGACATTGAGAAAGAAGAAGTTCTCTTAATAAAGGGCAATATTTCCCAGAGGATGATGTAGCATTAGATAGTCCATGTACCTCCTTTTTATTTCTGTTTTTAAAATAGAGCAGCTTTGTCCAGCCTATTATTTTAAGCTTCTTTGATTTACATAGGCTATGCTCAATAAATGATAATAAGAAATGTTTGAATAAAAGTTTTTTACAAACAAAAGGCCAATTGGGTTAATTTTGTAAATATGACTTTATTATTATTCCTTTTCAAGAAAGAAAATTAAGTTAAAATAAGATTCTTTGTAAAAAGTCATTGACAGTTTCTTTTTGTAAAAATGGAAGTAAATTGCTGAGCACTGGTAAATATCACTACAAAATGGAGATGCTCATTTTTATAAAGTTTTCCTGATCATAATGAGAGAGGGGGAGAGATAGAGTACATGCACACACATGCATACGTGTGTGTGTATATGTATACACACACACGTATAGACTTTATAAAATGCAAATATATACTTTATATAGTATATGTACTTTATAAAGTGTGTATATAAATACACTTTAAATATATATTCATACTTTGAAAAGACACACACACACACAAATGCATACATATAAAAAGAGAAGATTACAAAGTAAAAGGTTGGTAAGTCTGAAACTCCAAACTCAGTTACATGTCGTTATTATAAGCCAGTGAGTGAAAAACTAGGCTAAACTACAGTTGATCCTTGAACAATATGGGGCTTAGGGGCGCCGATCATCCACACAGTCAAAATCCTGCCTGTAAGCTGCAGTTGGCCCTCCCTGATACACGTGGTTCCTCCTTATCTGAGGTTTCTTCATATTCGCATCTGCAGATTCAACCAACTGCAGATCATGTAGTACTGTGGTATTTACTATTGAAAAAACATCAAGTATAAGTGGACCCACGTGGTTCAAACCCTTGTTGTTCAAACCCTTGTTGTTCAAGGGTCAAGTGTAGTTCTTTCAATGAAATAAGAGTACATTTGAAGCATTTCAACAATAACTGAGTAGGTTAAGAATGATTACTAGAACATAGAGACATTTTCTTACTGAACTCTTTGTACATCAGTTTATTTAAAATAAAATGATTTTCTCTCTTATGTTGAATATGAATTAAAACCTTCGTTCTCAGATATTGATACATTATGATTATTAGGTTACAGAATATCTAATTTACCAAGATATTCTGAGTCTACATCTGGATGTTTTCTTGAAATTTAAAATGGAATTAATATAACCAATATCTGAGTAATATGTTACACTAAATCCTTTGTTACTAAAATCTTATTACAGAAATAAAAACAAAAACACAGGGCTTCCCTGGTGGCGCAGTGGTTGAGAATCTGCCTGCTAATGCAGGGGACACGGGTTCGAGCCCTGGTCTGGGAAGATCCCATATGCCGCGGAGCAACTAGGCCCGTGAGCCACAATTACTGAGCCTGCGCGTCTGGAGCCTATGCTCTGCAACAAGAGAGGCCGCGATGGTGAGAGGCCCGCGCACCACGATGAAGAGTGGCCCCCGCTTGCCACAACTAGGGAAAGCCCTTGCACAGAAAAGGAGACCCAGCACAGACAAAAATAAATTAATTAATTAATTTAAAAAAATGCTTATAAAACAAAAACACAAACAGAAATACCACTCTGCCAACAATGAATTAACTCGACCTAAGTGTTTGCTTGTTGTTTGTTGTTGTTGATAAGGTTTAAAAAAAAACTGTAGGTGGGTAAAATTGCATACTCTTCTGTTTCTTTGGTCCCATTTCCAACATTATAAAGAAATTATTTGTATTATTTCAATTAAACTAATATTTTGGAATTACCATATGATTCAGCTATTCCCTTCCTATGTATATACCCAAGAGAATTGAAAACACATTCATGCAAAATTGTACATGGGTGTTTACAGCAGCAAGATTCATAATAGTCAAAAAATGTAAACAACACAAATTTCCATCAGCTGATGAATGGATAAATATATTGGGTAATTATATTCATGCAGTGGAACGTTAAAAGGAATAAAGCACTGATTTATGCTGCAACTTGGATGAACACTGAAAATATCATGCTTAATGAAAGAAGCCAAACACAGAAAGTTTACATATTACATAATTCTATTATATGAAATGTCCAGAATAGGCAAATTCATAGAGACAGAAAGTAGGTTAGCTACTGTCAAAGAATAGAGGGAGGGATTGAACAGCGGCTACTAACAGGTATAGAATTTCTTTGTAGGGTGACAAAAATGTTCTGGAATTAGATAGTGGTGATCGTTTTACAACATTGTGTGTATATGAAGCCCACAGATATGTATTCTTTATAATAGTGAATTTTATGGTATGTGGATTATATTTCAAACTAAAAATATTCTAAAAACAGTAATATTTGAGATTAGTCTTATTGTTTAATTTGACTGAATTTTGGAATAAAGTTTGCAATATTTTCCTTACTTTGGAGATTTCTCAAACTTAGAGGATTAATGTTATCATTCATAACATTATATATTTATTCTTTACAAAGTGTTGCTTGCATAACCTTTATTATGGTCTGTAAGCAAGTATGCTTATTTCCCTCCTTATGAAATGTTGGAATTCTAACAATAGCCAAAGATCTTGAACATGAGAATTCCATGTGTTTCCCACCCCTCCCCCCCCAAAAAGTGACAACATTAAACATTATCTGAATTTGCAAATGAAAAGTATAATTTCTAGGATGTTGTACCTAGAAAACAAATTAAAGAATTGCAAATATACATATTCCAGGATATAAAAATTAGAAATTACAATAAATAACGCTCCTTCCTAATTTTGTTATCTTTATATCTCCTATATTTCTATTTTGTAGAAAAGGAAGCATATTTACTCACAAAATTCTAGCATGGAGACAATTTCTGAAGTTATACAAAATTATCCCATAGCTCATTACAAATAGGCTACTGATAAAAAGTAATAAAATGATGAATCCGCATTGCAGATCTGAAAAATAACTGCATCTATAATATTCTGCAAATTTTTACCTACTAATATCCATCCACAAGCATCCTGGAGTTCAGAGGACCTGGTATACTATAAAATAACAAAACAATCAAAAGAGCACTTCTAAAAGACCTACATTTTTAACTGGCAGATAGTAACCAAGTCGTAGAAAAAGATAAAATAATATAACCCAAGAGGAGGAGAAGATGGCGGAAAAGTAAGATGCGGAGATCACCTTCCTCCCCACAGATACATCAGAAATACATCTACACGTGGAACTGCTCCTACAGAACACCCACTGAACGCTGGCAGAAGACGTCAGACCTCCCAAAAGGCAAGAAACTCCCCCACGTACCTGGGTAGGGCAAAAGAAAAAAGAAAAAACAGAGACAAAAGAATAGGGACGGGACCTGCACCAGTGGGAGGGAGCTGTGAAGGAGGAAAGGTTTGCACACACTAGGAAGCCCCTTCGCGGGCGGAGACTGTGGGTGGCGGAGGGGGGAAGCTTCGGAGCCACGGAGGAGAGCGCAGCCACAGGGGCGCGGAGGGCAAAGCGGAGAGATTCCCGCACAGAGGAGCAGTGCCGACCAGCACTCACCAGCCTGAGAGGCTTGTCTGCTCAGCCGCCGGGGCGGGCGGGGGCTGGGAGCTGAGGCTCGGGCTTCTGTCGGATCGCAGGGAGAGGACTGGGGTTGGCGGCGTGAACACAGCCTGAAGGGGTTAGCGCACCACAGCTGGCTGGGAGGGAGACCAGGAAAAAGTCTGCAGCTGCCAAAGAGGCAAGAGACTTTTTCTTGCCTCTTTATTTCCTGCTGCTCAAGGAGAGGTGATTAAGAGCGCCGCTTAAAGGAGCCCCAGAGATCGGGACGAGCCGCGGCTATCAGCGCGGACCCCAGAGACGGGCATGAAATGCTAAGGCTGCTGCTCACCACCAAGAAGCCTGTGTGCAAGCACAGGTCACTATCCACACCGCTCCTCCCGGGAGCCTGTGTAGCCCACCACTGCCAGGGTCCTGTGATCCAGGGACAACTTCCCCGGGAGAACGCATGGTGCGCCTCAGGCTGGTGCAACGTCACGCCGGCCTCTGCCGCCACAGGCTCGCCCCGCATCCGTACCCCTCCCTCTCCCTGGCCTGAGTGAGCCAGAGCCCCGGAAGCAGCTGCTCCTTTAACCCCGTCCTGTGTGAGCAAAGAACAGATGCCCTCAGGCGACCTACACGCAGAGGCCAGTCCAAATCCAAAGCTGAACCCCGGGAGCTGTGCAAACAAAGAAGAGAAAGGGAAATTTCTCCCAGCAGTCTCAGAAGCAGCGGATTAAAGCTCTACAAACAACTTGATGTACTTGCATCTGTGGAATACCTGAATAGACAACGAATCATCCCAAATTGAGGAGGTGGACTTTGGGAGCAAGATATATTATTTTTTCCCCTTTTCCTCTTTTTGTGAGTGTGTATGTGTATGCTTCTGCATGAGATTTTGTCTGTATAGCTGTGCTTTCACCATTTGTCCTAGGGTTCTGTCTGTCCATTTTTTATTTTTATTTTTTTTACTTTAAAAAATTTTTTTTCTTTTTTTCTTAATAATTATTTTTTATTTTTTTATTTTAATAACTTTATTTTATTTTATCCTCTTTCTTTTTTTTCTTTCTATTTTTTCTCCCTTTTATTCTGAGCCGTGTGGATGATAGGCTCTTAGTGCTCCAGCCAGGCATCAAGGCTGGGCCTCTGAGGTGGAAGAGCCAACTTCAGGACACTGGTCCACAAGAGACCTCCCAGCTCCATGTAATACCAAACGACGAAAATCTCCCAGAGATCTCCATCTCAACACCAAGACCCAGCTTCACTCAACGACCAGCAAGCTATAGTGCTGGACACCCTATGCCAAACAACTAGCAAGACAGGAACACAGCCCCATTCATTAGCAGAGAGGCTGCCTAAAATCATAGTAAGGCCACAGACACCCCAAAACACACCACCAGATGTGGACCTGCCCACCAGAAAGAAAAGATCCAGCCTCATCCACCAGAACACAGGCACTAGTCCCTTCCACCAGGAAGCCCACACAACCCACTGAACCAACCTTAGCCACTGGGGACAGATACCAAAAACAACAGGAACAACGAACCAGCAGCCTGTGAAAAGGAGACCCCAAACACAGTAAGATAAGCAAAATGAAAAGACAGAAAAACACACAGCAGATGAAGGAGCAAGGTAAAAACACACCAGACCTAACAAATGAAGAGGAAATAGGCAGTCTACCTGAAAAAGAATTCAGAATAATGATAGTAAAGATGATCCAAAATCTTGGAAATAGAATAGACAAAATGCAAGAAACATTTAACAAGGACGTAGAAGAACTAAAGAGGAACCAAGCAACGATAAACAACACAATAAATGAAATTAAAAATACTTCAGAAGGGATCAATAGCAGAATAACTGAGGCAGAAAAACGGATAAGTGACCTGGAAGATAAAATAGTGGAAATGACTACTGCACAGCAGAATAAAGAAAAAAGAATGAAAAGAACTGAGGACAGTCTCAGAGACCTCTGGGACAACATTAACGCACCAACATTCGAATGATAGGGGTCCCAGAAGAAGAAGAGAAAAAGAAAGGGACTGAGAAAATATTTGAAGAGATTATAGTTGAAAACTTCCCTAATATGGGAAAGGAAATAGTTAATCAAGTCCTGGAAGAACAGAGAGTCCCATACAAGATAAATCCAAGGAGAAACACGCCAAGACACATATTAATGAAACTATCAAAAATTAAATATAAAGAAAACATATTAAAAGCAGCAAGGGAAAAACAACAAATACCACACAAGGGAATCCCCATAAGGTTAACAGCTGATCTTTCGGCAGAAACTCTTCAAGACAGAAGGGAGTGGCAGAACATATCTAAAGTGATGAAGGAGAAAAACCTACAACCAAGATTACTCTACCCAGCAAGGATCTCATTCAGATTTGATGGAGAAATTAAAATCTTTACAGACAAGCAAAAGCTGAGAGACTTCAGCACCACTGAACCAGCTTTACAAGAAATGCTAAAGGAACTTCTCTAGGCAAGAAACGAGAGAAGGAAAACACCTACAATAACAAACCCAAAACATTTAAGAAAATGGGAATAGGAACATACATACCGATAATTACCTTAAATGTAAATGGATTAAATGCTCCCACCAAAAGACACAGACTGGGGCTTCCCTGGTGGCGCAGTGGTTGAGAATCTGCCTGCCAATGCAGGGGATACGGGTTCGAGCCCTGGTCTGGGAAGATCCCACATGCCGCGGAGCAACTAGGCCCGTGAGCCACAACTACTGAGCCTGCGCATCTGGAGCCTGTGCTCTGCAACAAGAGAGGCCGCAATAGTGAGAGGCCCGCGCACCGCAATGAAGAGTGGCCCCCACTTGCCGCAACTAGAGAAAGCCCTCACACAGAAACGAAGACCCAACACAGCCATAAATAAATAAATAAATAAATTAATTAATTAATTAAATTAAATTAAAAAAAAAAAAAAAGACACAGACTGGCTGAATGGATACAAAAACAAGACCCGTATATATGCTGTCTACAAGAGACCCACTTCAGACCTAGGGACACATACAGACTGAAAGTGAGGGGATGGAAAAAGATATTCCATGCCAATGGAAATCAAAAGAAAGCTGGAGTAGCAATTCTCATATCAGAC
This sequence comes from Balaenoptera musculus, assembly GCF_009873245.2. Lineage (NCBI taxonomy): Eukaryota > Metazoa > Chordata > Mammalia > Artiodactyla > Balaenopteridae > Balaenoptera > Balaenoptera musculus. The sequence continues at coordinate 73,123,985 of NC_045787.1, forward strand.
AAAATAGACTTTAAAATAAAGACTATTACAAGAGACAAAGAAGGACACTATATAATGATCAAGGGATTGATTCAAGGAGAAGATGTAACAATTGTAAACATTTATGCACCCAACATAGGAGAACCTCAATACATAAGGCAAATACTAACAGCCATAAAAGGGGAAATCGACAGTAACACAATCATAGTAGGGGACTTTAACACCCCACTTTCACCAATGGACAGGTCATCCAAAATGAAAATAAATAAGGAAACACAAGCTTTAAATGATACATTAAACAAGATGGACTTAATTGATGTTTATAGGACATTCCACCCAAAAACAACAGAATACACATTTTTCTCAAGTGCTCATGGAACATTCTCCAGGATAGAGCATATCTTGGGTCACAAATCAAGCCTTGGTAAATTTAAGAAAATTGAAATCGTATCAAGTATCTTTTCCGACCACTACGCTATGAGACTAGATATCAATTACAGGAAAAGATCTGTAAAAAATACAAACACATGGAGGCTAAACAATACACTGCTTAATAACGAAGTGATCACTGAAGAAATCAAAGGGGAAATCAAAAAATACCTAGAAACAAATGACAATGGAGACACGACGACCCAAAACCTATGGGATGCAGCAAAAGCAGTTCTAATAGGGAATTTTATAGCAATACAAGCCTACATCAAGAAACAGGAAACATCTCGAATAAACAACCTAACCTTGCACCTAAAGCAATTAGAGAAAGAAGAACAAAAAAACCCCAAAGTTAGCAGGAGGAAAGAAATCATAAAGATCAGATCAGAAATAAATGAAAAAGAAATGAAGGAAACAATAACAAAGATCAATAAAACTAAAAGCTGGTTCTTTGAGAAGATAAACAAAATTGATAAACCATTAGCCAGACTCATCAAGAGAAAAAGGGAGAAGACTTAAATCAATAGAATAAGAAATGAAAAATGAGAAGTAACCACTGACACTGCAGAAATACAAACGATCATGAGAGATTACTACAAGCAACTCTATGCCAATAAAATGGACAACCTGGAAGAAATGGACAGATTCTTAGAAATGCACAACCTGCCGAGACTGAACCAGGAAGAAATAGAAAATATGAACAGACCAATCACAAGCACTGAAATTGAAACTGTGATTAAAAATCTTCCAACAAACAAAAGCCCAGGACCAGATAGCTTCACAGGCGAATTTTATCAAACATTTACAGAAGAGCTAACACTTATCCTTCTCAAACTCTTCCAGAATATTGCAGAGGGAGGAACACTCCCCAACTCATTCTACGAGGCCACCATCACCCTGATACCAAAACCAGACAAAGATGTCACAAAGAAAGAAAACTACAGGCTAATATCACTGATGAACATAGATGCAAAAATCCTCAACATAATACTAGCAAACAGAATCCAACAGCACATTAAAAGGATCATACACCATGATCAAGTGGGGTTTATCCCAGGAATGCAAGGATTCTTCAATATACGCAAATCAATCAACGTCATACATCGCATTAACAAATTGAAGGGGAAAAACCATATGATCATCTCAATAGATGCAGAGAAAGCTTTCGATAAAACTCAACACCCATTTATGATAAAAGTCCTGCAGAAAGTAGGCATAGAGGGAACTTTCCTCAACATAATAAAGGCCATATATGACAGACCACAGCCAACGTTGTCCTCAATGGTGAAAAACTGAAACCATTTCCACTAAGATCAGGAACAAGACAAGGTTGCCCACTCTCACCACTATTATTCAACATAGCTCTGGAAGTGTTAGCCACAGCAATCAGAGAAGAAAAAGAAATAAAAGGAATCCAAATCGGAAAAGAAGAAGTAAAGCTGTCACTGTTTGCAGATGACATGATACTATACATAGAGAATTTTAAAGATGCTACCAGAAAACTACTAGAGCTAATCAATGAATTTGGTAAAGTAGCAGGATACAAAATTAATGCACATAAATCTCTTGCATTCCTATATACTAATGATGAAAAATCTGAAAGTGAAAATAAGAAAACACTCCCGTTTACCATAGTAAAAAAAAGAATAAAATATCTAGGAATAAACCTACCTAAGGAGACAAAAGACCTGTATGCAGAAAATTATAGGACACTGATGAAAGAAATTAAAGATGATACAAATAGATGGAGAGGTATACCGTGTTCTTGGATTGGAAGAATGAACATTGTGAAAATGACTCTACTACCCAAAGCAATCTACAGATTCAACGCAATCCCTATCAAACTACCACTGGCATTTTTCACAGAACTAGAACAAAAAATTTTACAATTTGTATGGAAACACAAAAGACCCCGAATAGCCAAAGCAATCTTCAGAACGAAAAATGGAGCTGGAGGAATCAGACTCCCTGACTTCAGACTATATTACAAAGCTACAGTAATCAAGACAGTTTGGTACTGGCACAAAAACAGAAACATAGATCAATGGAACAGGATAGAAAACCCAGAGATAAACCCACATACATATGGTCACCTTATCTTTGATAAAGGAGGCAAGAATATACAGTGGAGAAAAGACAGCCTCTTCAATAAGTGGTGCTGGGAAAATTGGACAGGTACATGTAAAAGGATGAGATGAGAACACTCCCTGACACCATACACAAAAATAAACTCCAAATGGATTAAAGACCTAAGTGTAAGGCCAGAGACTATCAAACTCTTAGAGGAAAACATAGGCAGAACACTCTATGACATAAATCACAGCAAGGTCCTTTTTGACCCAGCTCCTAGAGAAATGGAAATAAAAACACAAATAAACAAATCGGACCTCATGAAACTTAAAAGCTTTTGCACAGCAAAGGAAACCACAAACAAGACCAAAAGACAACCCTCAGAATGGGAGAAAATATTTGCAAATGAAGCCACTGACAAAGGATTAATCTCCAAGATTTACAAGCAGCTCATGCAGCTCAATAACAAAAAAACAAACAACCCAATCCAAAAATGGGCAGAAGACCTAAATAGACATTTCTCCAAAGAAGATATACAGATTGCCAACAAACACATGAAAGAATGCTCAACATCATTAATCATTAGAGAAATGCAAATCAAAACTACAATGAGATATCATCTCACACCAGTCAGAATGGCCATCATCAAAAAATCTAGAAAAAATAAATGCTGGAGAGGGTGTGGAGAAAAGGGAACCCTCTTGCACTGTTGGTGGGAATGTAAATTGATACAGCCAATATGGAGAACAGTATGGAGGTTCCTTAAAAAACTAAAAATAGAACTACCATATCACCCAGCAATCCCACTACTGGGCATATACCCTGAGAAAACCGTAATTCAAAAAGAGTCATGTACCAAAATGTTCATTGCAGCTCTATTTACAATAGCTAGGACATGGAAGCAACCTAAATGTCCATCATCAGATGAATGGATAAAGAAGATGTGGCACATATATACAATGGAATATTACTCAGCCATAAAAAGAAAAGAAATGGAGGTATTTGTAGTGAGGTGGATGGAGTTAGAGTCTGTCATACAGAGTGAAGTAAGTCAGAAAGAGAAAAACAAATACAGTATGCTAACATACATATATATGGAATCTAAGGGGAAAAAAAAAAGTCATGAAGAACCTACTGGCAAGACGGGAATAAAGACACCGACCTACTAAAGAATGGACTTCAGGATATGGGGAAGGGGAAGGGGAAGATGTGACAAAGTGAGAGAGTGGCATGGACATATATACACTACCAAACGTAAAATAGATAGCGAGTGGGAAGCAACCGCATAGCACAGGGACATCAGCTCCGTGCTTTGTGACCACCTAGAGGGGTGGGATAGGGAGGGTGGGAGGGAGGGAGATGCAAAAGGGAAGAGATATGGGAACATATGTATATGTATAACTGATTCACTTTGTTATAAAGCAGAAACTAACACACCATTGTAAAGCAATTATACTCCAATAAAGATGTTAAAAAAAATAATAATGATAATATAACCCAATATGGAGTGTATGTATCAATTTGAAACTCTATTTTCTTGGCAATTAATCACTTCCTGTGAATGTCTAAATGCCTAAAGTATTTTCACAAGTTTCTGCCTTCCATGCCAAAAAAAAAAAAAAAAAAATCTCATCTCTTGCTGCTTCCCTATGAAAATCTTGCATTCCAGCTAGATTTGTCTTTTAGCAGGAGTCTAAAAACTCAAATGAATCCAGGAGCCATGAAGTAAGAAGGCCTGGAGACTGCAGAATTTTGAGGACTGGTCAACTGTGAGGGACAGAGCCATGGGAGGCAAGCAGGTGCTACTCAGAAGAATCAAATTGTATTAATGTGGATATACAGGCCTAAGATTATGGAATTACATCTTTAAGATGCCTCATCACTAAAATGCTTTATGAAAACAATAAAGTGAGCACAAAGCTGAATGGCTAAAACAAAAGACAAGAGAGCAAAAAATAAAAATTAAAGAAAGAAGTTAGGAATTGGGAATATAGAAAGTCATAAGAAAGAAAGCCACAACATAATTTATGTAAAAAGAGGAAACTTTCAAAAACAAATGGTGTAAAATTGAAAAAAATATCTCTGCTATATATGCGTGCCTACTGTTCTCACATAAAACTTGAGTTGTATTGAGTTATTTCTAGCAATTAAAAGACATCTAATTAGTTATATTATTTTGAAGGAGATTTTAAATGATTGGCTACTAAATCCAATTATTTAAAAATTAAGAAAAAATTGATTCAATATTCTTTTGTGTGTTAAAAATCTGAAGGTGATTTTAATATTCCACATTTTTAGGTTTAAGCCGGCAGACAGCAGTTGAAATTGACATGTGAGAGTTCTAAGTCCCAGATGCTAGCTGCCAACTGCCTTTTTGTTCTTGTTTCCTTGGAAACGGAGGTTGGTTTCACAAAAACAAGGTAAGTACAACTTTTACAGAAGAGAAATGGAACACTCTTGTCAACTTGCTGGCTGAGACCTGTGAGTGCAGCTTTCCAAAAAACACTGAAGTTGAAGCCAGTTGAGGCATAGAGGGGTGTGTGGCAAAGCATCAGTATCCATGTTCTTCCTATTTAAATTGACTGTGGGAAAATGACCCAATAAGATATTCAAAAAGATCAAAATTAAAACAGTCAACACTTTATCAAGTCAAAAACATTTGAGTCTAGGGTGAAAAGTATGATACAGAACCTCCAACAATGAGATGCTTTTAAATCTTCAGTAATGTTAGGTAGACCATTATTGAGTGATACTATAGGTCAACAGTTCTCAGAAATGGCAAGAGTGACTTACCCCATAGTGATGGGTGGGCCAAGTTAGGGTAAGAGGAAGTGAAAGAAGACTTTTCTCCCAGGAGTGTTTTGCAAAAGTTCTTCAGGTGATTCTGATTTGCCCTATCCCCTCTGACTTTATAAATCACTGATCTGATCTAACCATCTATTTTTGGGGAAGAGGGGCACTAAGGCACAGAAAGACAAAGTTATTCATATAAAAACTGAAATCTAGCTAACGGCAAGCCAGGCAGAGAACCTAGCTCTCTCCTTTCTTCAAACATATGTTTATTTTATACAGTGTTACAGATTGTTGCTATTGTCATGATTTCAAAATTCTCCTGATCATTTTATTTTTCTTTAGGTTTCATCAACTGAATATAAAGAAATGTAATCATAGTGTATAAAAACCATTCATAAAATACAAGGATTTAAACAGTTATGCGTTGAAAGCCAACAGTTAACTTTTTTTAACATCATAGTTAAGTTGCCAATGCTATATATAGTAAGCTGGAAAACATAGCAAAAATTAGGACAGGATATCACTTCGTTTTTTAAAAATTTTATCTTAATCAGAGATGATCTTTTTTTTTTAACTTAATGTTAACAACAGGATTTATTTAGAACAAACTTACCCCCTAAGATGAACCATATTGTGTGGAGATTCTTTGTATAACTGAAGTGGATAGTGGGCCAAAACAAAGGCTATAAAAGCCCATGGCTACATCTGTTACCTGTTTAGGTGTCTTAAAAAAGTATTTACATTTTTAAAATTGGAATTCCTTTGCCTGTCTCACAGTAATGACTTGGTAAACTGTTGGTGTTGTCTGCTATTTTAAGAAAAAGAACTGTCTCTTTAAAATCATGATAAAACCCAGAACTTAAAAAGCTAATTTCTATTTCAGTGAATCAAAGAACAGTGATTAAACACAAGGTTCCTTCAGTGATGTTCTACCACAGCCTTCATGTTTCCCATCACACTACATATGGTCCAATTGTTTACAGATTACAAAAAAAAATCCCTGCTCAGATGTTAAAACAAGATGTTTTCTCCACTTTCAAATGGCAGGCTGACTGCCAATTTTTACAATTAGTTATTCTGTGCAAAGAAAAAAAGTTTAATTATCACAATTTCTTATGTGTGGACATTACTCTTGTGATGGCTATCAACCTGAGGCCTGATAGAAATGAACTCTGGTCCATGACACGGGGGAAGCCTCTTGGGAAGACAGCTTTTTGTAAGGGAGATGGAATTGCAAAATAAGGACGGCAAAGCATCTTCGCCAGAAATAGGTATTGCAACATCAAGGCAAACCAGCCACCTGCCAGTGACAACGTTTCCCTATGGCACCGTCTGGCAGACAGAATTTCACAGTGTGAAACAATAGGGCTGCACACACCATGAGTGCGCCTATCAATGGGTCACTGATTCTTTAAAAAGACTTGCTGAAGGAGGTAGAGTGATGACGGCAGGGAAACAAACTGGCAGGAGAAAGACTCTCATTTAGATGCTAAACCCCTGTTTATTGAATGAGCTCAAAGTTGGTGTTCTCATTTCCTAGAGGAATTGTTTGGATCCACAATAAATTGTCATGGTATTGTTAGCTGGAAGTTGAAGAAAATATATTAATGAACTTACATACTTAGAATTCGATGTACTATATATTTCAGTGTCTATACCCCCTCAAGCCTCCAAAGTGCCTAGCTTTACATATAACAGTTGATTTAAAAAATCATATTGGATAAGTAATACATCCAGAATGATAACAAGTGGCCCCAAGAACGAGGATCTTGGCAGGTGGAATTAAGGGAAGGGGTGTAAAATATGTTAAATTCTTTTGCTTCATTTTGTTTGTCTTTAACAGGATTCTGCATTAAGAACCAGACTTTTAAAAATTACTTGAGAAAATGATAATAAAGATGTGTTTCAGAAAGAGCTGTGCTAGTGTGGTGTCTAGTGATACTTCCTTTATGTTTTATGCTGTTTATAGGCGGAAAGAGAGGGGAGCTGAATGCCAACTTTCTGAGGTTTGTCCAAACCTGGATGACTTTGCATGCTATTCAAAGATTTTATCAATGGATGAAAAGCTTTTGTTTGTTAGTTAAAACCTGTAATTCAAGACCTTTTGGCTACCTCTAGGGGCATGCATCTCATTAAAATTGTGTAAAAACTATCAACAGTTTAATGGTTGAAAATATATTGGTGAGGAAAGGGGACATTCAAATGACAATGGAAGTATAATAGAAATTGTAATTCTCTCACCTCACCTCTAGTCTCATTCCCAAGGGTAACATTGCTAGTCCCATGACAGTTCTAAATAACAGGCCTATCCCTCTATATCTTGGTTTATCATTGTTAGACCAAATCAACTTGCTCTCCCCTAGGAAAAATTAAGGCGTTTACCTCAAACCTGCCACCTTTTCTCTTCCACACCTGAATTCTGTCAGCTTTATTATATATTTTTCTTTCTGCTAGTGAGTCTCATTTTAAATTACTTTTCATGAATTTTAATTACTTAAGGAATACAACAATACCTTCTCCTAAAAAATCTAAAATATTACAAGTACAACTATTATCTTCTTTGACTCTCATTTCAATGTGCACAAATAGTTGAATACTTGTAAGGCTGTGATTCAACAATCAAAGAAATTTCTCTTGGGGCAAATGTCTCTCTAGTACTTCACGTATACCCACATAAAATAATGGTATAGGGCTTCCCTGGTGGCGCAGAGGTTGAGAGTCTGCCTGCCATTGCAGGGGATACGGGTTCGGGCCTTGGTCTGGGAGGATCCCACATGCCGCGGAGCGACTGGGCCCGTGAGCCACAACTGCTGAGCCTGCGCGTCTGGAGCCTGTGCTCTGCAACAGGAGGGGCCGCGATAGTGAGAGGCCCGCGCACCCCGATGATGAGCGGCCCCCACTTGCCGCAACTAGAGAAAGCCCTCGCACAGAAACGAAGACCCAACACAGCCAAAAAATAAAAATAAATAAAAATAAATTTATTTAAAATAATAATAATAATAATAATGGTATGTGACACATAGTGTTGCCATCTGAAGTTGAGACGATGGAAGTACAGCTAGCATTTACTTTAACATGCTACTTAAATTTCTCTTCAGGTTGAGAGGATACAAACTAGAAACTGGAAATGATCCTATAGAAACAAAAATTCCATAGCATTTTTATAGTATTGCCTATTCATTCTTCATTTATTCATTCATCAAATTATTTATTCATTTAGAGCCAGATATTATGGATACTCAGAAGATTAAGAGTCATATATTACTCTAAAGTCTTCAAAGTGTAGTAGAGAGATCAGTGGTCAGTCTCCAGTCATTGATTCTTAAGCCAATATGAGGTCATTCAAATCAAGTATTGAATCTCTTTTCCAGTTGCTGCCTTTGGTAGCAATAGAGCTTCCTATTTCAGGGAGCAGGGGGTATATGCTTTTCTACAGCTTTCTTTGTACATCTCTAATGCCTCTGCAACCTCCTTTTTATGTCTGGTTTATTAATTGTTACTACTTAAGATAATTTTTTTTAAAATTTTATTTATTTATCTATTTACTTATTTATTTATGGCTGTGTTGGGTCTTCGTTTCTGTGTGAGGGCTTTCTCTAGTTGCGGCAAGCGGGGGCCACTCTTCATCGCGGTGCGCGGGCCTCTCACTATCGTGGCCTCTCTTGTTGCGGAGCACAGGTTCCAGACGCGCAAGCTCAGCAATTGTGGCTCACGGGCTTAGTCGCTCCGCGGCATGTGGGATCTTCCCAGACCAGGGCTCGAACCCGTGTCCCCTGCATTGGCAGGCAGATTCTCAACCACTGCGCCACCAGGGAAGCCCTAAAATAATTTTTATACCAAGAAATGTATTTGCCCAAAAGATCTAGAAAGAGAGAAACTTCATTAATGAAGACATGCTTCCCTTAAAAAGTTGCTAAAAGCTATATTTTCACACTTTTTTTATTATTATTTTAAGGAGAAGTTAGAATTCCAGTAAAGGTCATAATTTACATAAACTTAATAAAATTTAACCTGACTCTGGGTTTACTTAATGTAAGCTTCATTAGGAATCTCTTTGATTCTAAAATATTAAACCTAATTAGCCCAAACAAAATTATTTTGCATACTGACTACGATACTGAATGTAGTTCTCTACAGTGTTTATTTTAAGTCTGGAGGGTCAGTCCAGACCATGAAGCCATGACTAGCAATTACTTATGCCAGAATCTTCAATAATTTCATCTCCGAAAATAGTAGGCAGAAAGTAAGTATTCATGATCCTTTGCTCAATGAATGGATAGGATCTGGGCCAGGTCATAGGGAACCAAGTTTGGTTAAGACTCCAATTCAACTGAAAAGATTTTGGATTCCTGGGCCCAGTTATCTCATCTGTAGGGTGAGGTGCTCAGATACATGTGATTGTAACCTATTTTATATATACTTCCTGTATGCTGCTGAGGAGAGGAATTCAATGATTCAAAAGTATAAGAGGAATGATCCCTGCCTTCCAAATACTTTCATTTCAGAAGAGTGGCCAACATTTTCATCTGTGACATTACTAACTTTGAGAAAATAGAGTGTAAACCCTGATTAATATCATATGCATGTTTTATGTGTTATTCACTCATTTATTTCCCAAATATACATGAATTATTTGCTGTGTGACATGTATCCTACGAAGCACCTGGGACATAATGTTAAAATATTATGATGTGTCAGACTAGCTCACAAGAGAGTGAACTATATGCAGTGATCAGAGAAGTCATCATAGACGAGACCGGCTGTACTATGAAGGATGGGGAGGAGGTCATTACGTAGAAATGAATTTGGAATCGAAGCAGGTAGAGCAAGCCTGAGAAGGAGGAAATAACACAGAGAACGTTATGGAGTTTGAATAAAGACCAATCCAGCTGCTGTTTAGATAAAAGACCTGTTTTCCTAGTTTTTAAAAAAAACTCAATAATCTGGAATTTAGATTTGCTGTCAAAAATAGCTCTTAATGGCTAATACATTTTTAAATGATTAACTTTTAATGAGATTGAAAATGAGAAAAGAAAGGTCTTCTGTACACTTAGGTACCATTTCTGATGCTCTTCTTTCCATTCTAAGATCCTAATTTTTCCTTCATGCATTGTACTTTTTATCACTAGATATTATATTTGGATATTTTTTATATCTCTCACTCATTATTTTAATGTGTCACATTTTCCTCTATCTCCTTGACCATATGAAGTATATTTATATTAGCTGTTGTTATGGACTGAATATCTGTACCTTCCCCTCTATATTGAAATCCTAACCTCCCAGTGTGATAGTATAAGAGGTGGGGCATTTGAAAGGTTATTAGGTCATGGGAGGAACTGTCATGTATGGAATCAATGCCCTTATAAGACGAGACAGGCTTTCTCTTTCTGCTTTTTCTCTCTACCAAGTGAGGATACAAAGAGAAGATGAACATCTGCAAACCAGAAAGAGTGCCCTAACCAGACACTGGATGTGCTGGTGCCTTGATCTTGGACTTCCAGCCTCTAGAACTATGAGAAATAAATGCTTTTTGTTTAAGTCACCCAGTCTGTGGTATTCTGATATAGCTGCCTAAACTGGTTAAGACAGTTGTTTTAATGTCCTTATTTTTAATTGTCATTTTTGTCATCTCTGAGTCTGTTTCTATTGATTGGTCTTTCTTCTGAGAATAGGGCCCATTTCCTGCTTATTTGCATGACTAATAATTTTTTATTTAACATTGGACGTATGATTTTACATTATTGGTGGCTGAATTTTGTTGTAATCATTTAAAAAACTATTATGCTTTGTTCTGATATTCTACTAAGGTGCTTGGAATCAGTTTCATCCTTTTGAAGTTTGCTTTTGAGTTTTACTATCATAAGTCCAGAATACCTTTCAATCCATAGCTAATGTGTCTCTAATACTGAAGTACTACTCTTGAGGACTCTAACCCATGCTCTATTAGGAGTTTGGTCCATTCTGGATTGCTGAAACACAAACCACTCCCAGCCTGATGTGATCTCTGGGGTTTAATCTTTTGAATCTTTTCTGGGGGTTATTTCCCTATCTTCAGTAGTTACCTCACATGCAAGTACAAATAAGTACTTTGCAAAAAAACCCAAAGGGACTCTTCTGAAGACCTTTGGAGTGTTCTCTCTCTCTCAGTCTTTCTCGCTAATATTTTATCCTGCAAATTAGCCCCTCCTGAATGCTGAACTCTTGACTGCTCAATTTGGAGAAACTGCCAGTTTCTTAATGGGTTCTCCTGTCCAATAACGTGGCTGGGAACTCTACCTAGACAGTGAGCTGAGGTATGTCTAGGGTTCCTCTCATTTGCTTTCCTTTTCTCAGGGACTACTGTACTCAGCTGCCTATTGTCCAATGTCTGAAAATCATTGTTTCATATATTTTGTTGAGGTTTCTAGTTATTTAAGATGAGAGGGTAAATTTTGTCCCTCTTGTTCCATCATGGCTGGTTTGCAGAAATCCCTGATTTATTTCTGCCTTTGTTTTTCAGAAAGAGAGAGAGACAGAGAGAGGGAGAGAGGTAAGGGGGTGGGAGACAGAAAGAGAGAGAGAGAAAGAGGCAGAGAGAGGAAAGAAAGAAAGTTAATCATGAAACACAAATAACTATAGTTATAAAGCTGATAATTCTAATGACTGACCTGAAAATTATAGGATTTTCTTAAATTATTATAAAATGATCAAGAACTTTAAAATTATTTTTAGTAGGAGATCATTTGTTTGAAAGTTAAATCACTGAAATATCCAACAACTGTCCACATTTCTTTTTCTAAACATAAAAATCATATAGTAAGCAAACAGAACTTACAATACAATGTCTGTATCACAATAGTCTCAGAATACAGCACATAACTTTCACTTGCCACGGTGCAAATTTCTGTGATTCTATGGTGTGAGAATATGCCATGCTAATCTATCTGGCATTTCATTGTCCATGGCTTATGTGTGCACTAGTCAACAGAATATTTACTTTTAAATTTAAATGAGTGGATGTGCATACATCTGAATTAAGGAATGGCAGATGGAGGAAGAGGAGAGGAAAGAGAGAGAGGAGGATTAGTGGGAGAAGGAGGAAGAATATATTTCCAATTTTTGAAAAAGTTCAGATTGCAGAATTCTCAAAGAACATATTTAGAAGAACTTCAACTACATCTATAGAGGGAGCCAAGGAAGTTTTATACAGAGTTCTGAATTATATTTGCAACACAATTGTTGAAGATATCAACATTTTTCTATTTAAATATTTTTATATAAAATTAGTTGAATAATTAAAATGTTTTTTAAAACTACACATAAAAAATTTACTCAGCCATAGAAAAGAATAAAATAATGCCATTTGCAGTAGCATGGATGGACCTAGAGATTATCATACCAAGTGAAGTAAGTCAGAAAAAGACAAATACCATATGATATCACTGGTATGTGGAATCTAAAATATGATACAAATAAAGTTATTTACAAAACAGAAACAGACTCACAAATGTAGAAAACACACTTATGGTTACCAATGGGGAAAGGAGGTTGGGGAGGGTTAAATTAGGAGTTTGGAATTAGCAGATACAAACTACTATATATAAAATAGATAAACAACAAGGTCCTAATGTATAGCACAGGGAACTATATTCAAAATCCTATAATAAACCATAATGGAAAAGAATATGAAAAAGAATATGTATAATCTTTTTGCTGTACACCAGAAACTAACACAACACTGTAAATCAACTATACTTTAATTAAAAAAATTCAACTCAAAAAGAATTTGAAAATGGTTGGTACAGAAGGATTATGGAGAGAAGTAATGGGAAATTAGTAGGAAAGAAAGGGAAGAGCCATCACCTGGTCCTGGAAAGTGATCACTAGCTTAGTGATTCCCTAAGCTAGTGATCTCCGAACAAGGTGTGTCCCATTTGTAAATGATGAATCGTGAGGGAGCAAATATAAAAACAGGTTTTTAAAATGTATTTTCCAAAACATAAAAATCATATGATAAACAAAACTTACAATATTGTATACATATCTAATAGCTACATGAGTATAATATAAATATGCATGTGAGTGTATGTTCAATATTTTTTTCCTAACCAGAATTGCATGATTAAAAATTCTAGAGATTACTGTTCTAAGCAAATGGGGCAGAGGCAATTGCAACTTCTTAAACATAGGAGTAACAGGGTCACAACAGTGATTTATGAAGCCTATCCCAGTGTCTACATGTAGAGTTGTCCCAAGTAACACTACCCCAGGGACACAGAATGAGTTGATCCTTAAAATTCTTATTTTTCACTACACCCCAATTGTCATAGTCTCTCTTACCTCTATTGGTGCAAAAGGATGATTCTGTACTAAGTGGCCATTTGAGATCATTTTAAAGGGCAAATAATTTGGACTATTATTTCATTAGTACAAAATATCAAGAACAGACATTTACACCATTTATGCAGGCATTAGAATTCAGGCCCTGAGAACTACAGAAGATAATTGGGCATTTGCCTGTGGAGTAAACTACCAAACTACATCTTGTGCTTCATTCTGGGTAGGGGAGGGAGCTGGCAGTGTTCTTTAGCTCCTGAGAAGGCTGCCTAAAGGCACAGTGTTACGGAAGTTCACCCAGCTTTCTTTTTGGAGGGATTTCAGCCTGCTTCAGGTCGCTATAAAATATAAGGTATTCTCAGTGTAAAAGAAAGGGCAGTGTGTGTGTGTGTGTGTGTGTGTGTGTGTGTGTGAAAATTAAAGTTACTTTGGCAAAGAAGAGTGAGAAGAGCCTGGTATTTAATCTTAACAATTAGCAAGCTTGGAAAACCTTTAAATACCAAGAAATGAACATGCTAAACATGTAATGAATTGGCATTTTGATGCTGCTAAAAGGGGATAAATGCAAATACAAAGACCATAAATCAAAGTTATCCTTTATCTTTTAGGTGCTGGCTACAATTAAGACATAATATTTTAAGAATGCATTGTTATTATGAAATTAAAAACTAAAAAATGTATATTGCCCTTACTTAAGTTTGAAAACATACTTATTACTTGGAAAATTTCACTAAAAAAATAAGAATTTTTAAATTTTTCTATGAAACAAATGCCATGAAAATGGTTATAATATATTTTTAAAATACGGTTTTAAATCTATGGGCCTGTGCTGTCCAGTACAGTCACCACTAGCCGTAGGTGGCTCTTTAAAATTATATTTTAAATAATTAAAATTATATAAAATCAGAAATTTAGTCTTTCCATAACACTGCCCACATTTCAGGTATGGACAGGTGCTACTGTTTTAGATCTCTCCATCACAGCATTGGTATAGACTCATATAAAATAAATCTTAAAATAATTTGAGCAATCCCAATAATAAAACCCTGAAGATATTAGTATCTATATTTACATTTGTGTGTGGTGTGCATAAACATGATAACTACTAAATTTCTTTTTATTTTAGGGCTGCTGAAATGAAACCATTTTGATAGGCATTTTACACATCAAAATGGAGTTGTAGATAGTAACAAGTTATTATCATCCATGTGATTAATTCACAATGCTTACCACTTACAATAAGAGAATTGCTACAATGGTCTGTTATCATTCTTTCAATTAAACATGGAAATAATACATTTCACAAGTTTATAAAAATTAATATGCATTTGGCAGTCTATCAAATTAGCTAATAATCTTTGTGAATTTCTCAATTAGAACTGTAAACCCTTGCCTTACTCAGAATAATATTAACAGAAATTTTGAAACAAAAGTATAAAGTGGATCTTTTAAAACACATCTGTATTAAGTTTGATAAGTAATTATTATAATTAGTGCTTTTGGTGAAGATTTTATTAGAGGAATTCAGTTTGCTTCTTAATCAAAGAAGCCCATCTAAAATGGGTAGATTCATAATAAGCAAAGTCTAAACATATGAAACCTAATGTAGGACCAAAAAGATAACAGGATTTGATTGAGGAAGGAGCTATCAGCAATTTAGCCCTAGTGTGCTTTAGGTATAATTTCACTGCATATTTAAGCCCTAGTGTATTTAGGTATAATTTAATCCAACCACCAAATTTTACAGATGAAGTGATAAAAATGCAAATATATATATGTATAAATTAAGTGGCAGACCCAAAATAGAGCCCAGTTTTCCAGAGTACCAAGGCAAGGGCAAGGCTCTTTCCTTTTTGTACACATGTCAAAGAGCTGAAAAAAGGTGACATTAGCTTAGCAAAAGCAAATAGAACTCAATGCCTTATCTTATCATTAACCATTTGAATAAGGAACATCATAACTTCCAAGGTTACACATAATTCATATCTGACATTCACAAGGATGGGAATAAATGTCCACTAAACTGCACATAAATCATTATAGAATAACTCTTTTAGACACTAACAATTAGAGTGGTAGTCAAAATGAAAATGATAAATCCAAAGTCTTGACTTAGCATACAAGACCGTGAATGATCTGGATCTAACCGAAATTCTATTGCTTACGTAGCAACACATAGCTTTGCTTTATTTAGTCAGTAAATTTAAATCCAATACACATTTACTACAGTTGCCTACTATATATCTCGAATTATTCCAAACAGTAAGATTGGTCCCAGAAAGGAGGCATTGTTTACTATCTTCAAGGAATGGAGGTAGATGGAGAAGCAAATCTTTCTCATTTCCTTGAGGATATTTATTTTGTAATAAAAGAAAAGAAAAAATTGAAAAAGGTAATACGAGCTGTGACAAATACCCCTGCTAGGGAAATATTTCAGATGGGGTCAGTTCAGGCATTAAAGAGATAATCCATGATTTAAATTTTCAGTGATGATTAAGCATTAGCTGGGCAAAGAAGCCCAAGAAAGGTATCCTATACAGAGAGGCCAACACAAATCTCTTCTGAGGCTTAGAGTCATTTATCGAATTGCCTCCTCCACATTTTTTAGATGTTCTAGAGTTTCTTCAAACTTAACATATGTAACTGAACCGATGACTTCCTATTTACTGAAATCTGAATGTCTCTTGCTACTCTCTTGAGCAACCTAGACATCTGGGGTTATCCTTGACTCTTTCCCTCACATATCCTACTACTATTTAGCTACTAAATAGAATACTGCCAATTTAACCTCCCAAGGGTCTTTCAAATCCATCCTTTACTTGGATGGCTGCAGTTACCTGCCAGTAGGTCTCTCTTCCTTCAGTGTTACCACTCCTCCATCCATTTTAGGAAGACAGAGGAGCATTTTTAAAGGCAAATATGAACATGTCACCCTCTTGCTTAAAACCTTTCAAAAGTCCTTAACTGCCCTGAATAATATGAGCTCTGACCTGACAGCTGATCTCTCTACCTCATCTCAGGAATGCCCTTTACTATACAGCAATGAAGAACTTCTTTCAGTTTCTCCAACGCACCAAGTTCTTTTTGCCTCTGGAGTCTCTACATTTACTAGTCCCTTGGCCTGAAATCTCACCATTACCTTTTATTTCCTTTGATGGAAAACTCCTATTCAACTCTCAGGATTCAGCTTAAATGTCACCTCCACCAGTAAGTATCCCTAAACCCTTGGAATCTAGGCAAGTTGTCCATCTTCTGTGCTCCTTTAGTTTTCTTGACTTCCTTTGTCAGAGCATTCACCACATATTTTGAAATGATTAAGAGTAGTGAAGCAGGACCTAATTTATATTTTTCTCTGCTGTTTCCTCTGTTCCTGGCATATAGAATAGGCTCAGTAATTATTATATGGAAATTGTAATTTCTGGGACATGTTTTCTCTCTTTTAAGATGAATAAATTAGTGAAATAGATTAGATTTGAATACTCTCTCAGTTTTAAACTTCTCTGATTCTATGGTAGAGATTTTATCAATAGATATCTTAGGTTCATAAATTGAATAGACGGTTCTTGACCTCACATCTTTCTACTGTACTTTTTCTTTTATACATTAGATAGTCAGTGATCATTTCTTATTCATCTCTGTATTCCCAGCCCCTTGTCACCCATAGATACTCAGTCTTCATCAGATGAATAAACATTAAACATACCAAGTAGGAAATACAGTATTTTCCAAAAATCTATCATTTTAAATTTTGAGAAATTACAATTACAGTTGTCCCTTGGTATCTGCAGGGTATTGGTTCCAGGAGTCCCTGCAGATACCAAAATCCATGGATGCTGAAGCCCCTTATAAAATGGCATAGTGCACTTGGCCCTCCATATTCACAGATACATCATCTGTGGATTCAAACAACTGCGGATGGTCCTCAGTTGGTTGAATCCAGAGATATGAAACACTTGAAGGAGGGCCAATTGTATATTTATTGAAAAAACACATGTATGAGTAGACTCATGTAGTTCAAACCCATATTTTTCAGGGCTCAACTGTACTTTTAAGTGAAACTTTAATGCATTGTGAAACACTAGATTCAGAACTATCCTAACTTTAGCAATTTTAAAGTAAATAATCATTTTTAAAAAGCATGTGATATGGGGCACATGCAAGTCTTACCAACCTCTTCTTTCCTCTACTATCCCAACTGGAAATGTCTTCAAATCTCAGAAGATAACTTTTTCTGAGTATAGGAGAGCCCATGTTTTTATTCTTTCCTTTGAGTAGAAAGGAAATTGTTCTATTTAGCCGACAAAAGTGATAGATAAAATTGTGACTACTCCCAGTTGGCCTCTACCCTCAACTGCTATGCACGAAGTAGGCTGAAATCTCCCTCTGCTGCAAAATTCAGGAAGGAAAGAGACACATCACTGTAATAAAGCTCACATTTTCACATATTCACAGTGACTTCTATTCATGAAAGAAACAGAGGGTCACTCTAAAGAATAAATGAAATGACCTGTTAAGGGTGTTCTAAGAAGTTAGGACACTGTATGAAACTGGGGTTTTGTTAGATCAGGAGATAAGAATAAGTTGATATTAGAATAAATATCAACTGGACTAGAAGGGAGGAAGTAGGAATGTGACAAGGAAAATTATGATTTTTTTGTGCTATTGAGCATATATTCCTCATATATGAAAGCATCAGATATATACAGATACTTATTTATAAATACCATCAATCATATTTATTCCCAGGATGCAACTTTTTGTTCACTACCAAACTGCATTTGTATGTGTTTGGCTATGCTAAGTACTGAAGTTATATTCTGCTAAAAGAAAATATAAATTTAATAATATAATGTTATAGATTGAGAATAATCCAGAAACTAAGAATCATTTCTCTTCCTAGACATCTCAAAACGTTCTTTCTCTGTACATGTAAGAGGGATCCTAAATGCATCTGTTCTGGCTTTGCTAGAACTGGCGCTAGCACGTGGGAGAATCACATAACTTCCTTAGATCTCATATATAAATGAAGCACTTCATTATTTCACTTATAAAGTCCTGTGTGCACACATCTGATAAATGTATCATGTTCATAGGATGTATGTGTTCATGATAGAGATGTGAAATTAGCTTCATACATCCTGACATGTTTACAGTATCAACCTTTAAGTACGTGTATGCAGATATATTTATTTTTGTAGCAACAGTAGCAGAGTGCCCATGCCTTTAAAAATAGAGAAGTTCGCGCATTCTAAAAAGGCTTAGGTTAAATAAAACTAATGAACTGGTAAATGTATTCAAGGTAATATATTAAAATTATTTTAATTATTATTATAATTATTTAATTATAATAATAATTATTAATATTTATTAAAATAAATATTACAAAATTGTAACGGGTTGTTCATATATCTCTTTCTTGATCAAACAAAAAGCCTGAATATTTTTTCCTTTTACGTTCTTTAGAACCATTAATTATGACTAGTACAGTATCATACATTTAACTATGTGTTGTATTTATCAATAGACTAATGGCAGAATAACTTATTTTTACCCTAATAAGAGCTAGTTCTATTTTCTTTTCAAACTCTCCCAAACTGCATTTTCTGTTTTGTTTACTGATCAAATCTTAAGACTATATCTCATTGGTCATGGTCTCTAATCAGAGTGTGCTTACATGTTAGTTATTTCCTGTTGATCCCTGATATTTTTTCTGCGTTAGGAACGAGTCAATGCGTACTTGTATTGCCAGAGTCTCTCTTTGAATGACTCAGTTATTCTGGTATGTGTCTGATCCTAAGAATGCCAAATTGTTAAATATAACATTCATTTATTAATGACTTTTCTGGAGAAAAAGGCACTACCTTAGTAAAGCAAGCTTGTACACTGATTCTAAGAAGCACTAAAATGTATAGTATATGAAAATATAGGAGGCAAAATTGTGACAGAAAAATATGATATATATTTATTAATATATATTCATATGAAATATTTTGCTCTGTAGATGAACATACACATTTTGTTTATACACTCGAATACAACGTATTACTTTGTGGCTGCAGAAACTGATGCCTAAAGTAACTAAACTAGGGAAAGGAGCACAATAGAGTGAATTTAAGGAAATGAAAATTTGAGTTCCAGATTTTATTCTAAGCCCGCCATGTTTTCCTAATCTATGTGACCTTGGCAAGTTATTTAATTTATCTCATCTAGTTTCCTCATTTGTAAAATGAGTATATTAATAATACTTACTCCATATAGGATTGGTATAAAATAATGCATGTATTATAAAATGTTTAGGATAAAGAATGGCTTATATAATTGCACATGTAAGTAATACAATTTTAGAATTAGACCCTTTTTCTTCCTGTTTCAGCTGAGACCTTTGAGATATTAAGTGTCAGCTCTTCCGACATTGCGAAGTGAAAATCTGAATCACTTAGGTAGGACTTGCAAAGGAAGCAGCCTAGGTCCTTAACTGAGCTGACCATTCACCCCTAACCTATAAAGAGGTGAACAGGACTCAAATAGTCATTGGTTATTAGTGGCAGAGTGTCATCAAGGAGCTGTCAGTTTGAAATGATGCCCAACTTCACCCTCCAGAGTAGGAGTGATGTGTCCTCTCCCTCATAGAAGGAGAGTTTACCTTGTGGTCCCCTGGCGTCTGTGGGGCTCAAAGCTTAGACTCAATCCATGCTTTAAAAAAGTGTGTATGTGAGAAGGATGTTTACTCATCCATGGGGAGAGGAGAGAGAGAACCAGGTAGCTTCAGAAGCTTTCTACGTTCCCATTTGACATAAAGACAAGAATACATGAGTGTTTCTCATGAACCAGAAGTGAACAAGTGGAACAGAGTGGGCTGGAGAGCATTAGACTCTAGCTGTATTCCACCTGAGAGAGGAAAGGCTACATAACTGTTTCCAACGGACCAGAGTGAAGACTGCGAGAGAAGGTCCAGAGCCAACTCAAATCTTCTGTAAGAAGACTGCATGGAGAGGCACAGTGACCCCCTCCAGAAAAAAAAAGGAGAAACTGCTGGATTCAAAAGGGAGAGAGAAGGAATATAAACGTGTAGCTGAAGGAAAATGTATTGCTTATGTCATGGGGTCATGGCAGAAAGTTTCCAGTAGTTTCAAAGGCATCCAAGAAAAGGAGGCAACATGGATCACCCAGCCTAGAAAAAATCAGCTGTAAACACCGGTCAGAGCCAGAGGTGGCCAGTTCTCAAAGGCTGTCTGTCCTTACTCGTGTGCTGCTTCCCCACCATCCTGACCTTAATGCCTCCTCCTCTCCCATCGCAGAGACTCTTGGGAAGGGTGCGTGGGGTGCGGGTGGGGGGAATCTGGCCAAATGATAGGGTAAAGGGAGAAGCTGACTGAACTTTCTATCCTTGTCATAGGCTTCCGACCTCAAAGGACCCTGGGCTGGGTAAGAGAAAGAGGCTTTTTAAAATAAAGTTTGGAGGTTTTGAAGATCACCCTGGTCTACACTTGTGCTAGCCAATACAGTAGCCACTAGCCATGCTTGACTATTTAAATTTAAAATAATTAGAATTAAATAAGATTAAATATTCAGTGTATTAGTCACACTATTCCACATTTCAAGTGCTTGATAACTACACGTGGCTACTTTACTGGACAGCACAAATATAGAACATTTCTAATAGCACTGGCTCTAGATACACTAATTACTGAACTGAGGATTCTGCTTATTTGTTTGTTACTAAAAGTCATCAGGAGATATTTGTTATTATCTGAGTGTAAGCAGATAGCCTGATTTCACAGAGTAGAGTTAAATGGCTAGGAGTGGAGAAGAGTAGTTGATCTCCAGATTGTACTCTGAGTTATAGCTCTTCAGTGTATCAGTTATATATGTAGGCAAAACTCTCTGCCCTATTTTAAAGTATCAGTCATCATTTGGAGTAATAAAGATCAAGTGTAGTGTCTGTGAATCTATCTTCTTCCGTATTCATTTTTTTTCTTGGAAAATTTTAGGTAATATGAGAAAAGAATATTAAACAGCCAGTAAAGGCATTTAAACCAAATAAAATAATGACATTTGTAATGTTCTAAATATTTGTTCTAAATTTTAAAAATGGTCCTAAAAATAAAAGTATTACTTAAATGCTGTAAATATTGTAAAAATAACATTTTTATAGGACTGAAAATTTGAAAATTTACAAATCTGTTTTTTAAAACTTTTGTGAATTTGAGTTGTCTTGATAATAATATAGTACATAGTCATGATAATTTAATCATTTACATAAATAATTCAGGTGCTTAAAAATCTTCTTGTATCCTCATGAGCTCTAATAATCATTACAGTTTTCTTTTTTTGCCATGTGCAGAACCCAAGACAGAAGGTGAGTAGATTTATTCCACTTACAAACATATTCATTCTCTTTTTATCCACTACTTTCCAAAGATTTAATGTGACATATTAAAAACGTAAAATCGTTTGAAATACTCATCATAAACACCAACCCTACAAAAATTCTTATCACATTACTCCGTGGGGAAATAAGTGTAATCTTTCTGCTGAAAACATATGGCAAATTCACAAATAGTGCTTTTGCAGGTGTTTTAGATGGGAATAATGTTGCTTATAAATCTCCAGGAAAATGATAGCATGTTTAGTGCTAGAGATGCTAGACACTTCAAATCCAACCCACCCTTTGACAGATGTGGAAATTGAGGTCCATTGTCACTTGCCTTGGGTAGCAGGTGAACTTTACAAATGTTACTAATGGGTGATTTAGAATGGGAAAAATGAAATTCATGCATTGGCCCTGGCAAGTATTTGCTGCCAAATTTGGGCAAGGTGCCTAACATCTCCAGACTTCATATTCTTCCCAGGTAAACTGAGAATAATAATAGAATACCTACCTCATAAATTTTTTATAAGATAGGTTATATTTGTAACATATACCATTTATGTTAGCAATCATTTTTCTTCTCATTTAGTGATTTAAATGTTTCTATAAATCACCTGCTTAAAGTCACACGACAAAGTGAATGAAGTCATAAGCCATTCACCTTCCTCCGTGTGACCTCAGCTCAGGGATGCAGCACTTCAGATGTTGACAACCCAGGGTCAGCCTTGCTGAGCTATTTTTTCCCAAAGCAGGCCCTTAGTACCAGAGTAAGTAAGGTTAAGACAGTGTCCATTCTCAGCTATATTTGTTTCCAGACTCCTCTTTCACACTTTCACACTTGGCCCCAGAGCAGAGGAAGTTCCCTCAGTCCCAAGCTTTCCCCCATTTCCTTTCCCCAAATAAGTGACACATTTTTCAAGGGAAAACTACATCTTCTTATACATGAGTTTTGTGTGCAGCACTTGGACATAGGCTATGTCAGTCAAGAGACACACTGGAGTCAAATCAATAGAAGCAGAACAGGAAGATAGAAAAATCTGTGACTGAACCAAGAACCGCTCACTATACAGCACAGCCTGTGTTAGGGAAACAAATTGACTACAGGTTACAGGGTACCGGAGCTGGCCTAGATTTTGCCTCCAAAGTACATAACAAATCCAGGTATGCTTCAGACAATCATCAGTAAGTACTGGGGGGTACAAATCTGTCAAATAAATGAGGGTGTATCACCTGACCAAGCACATGGGAGTCTGAACCAGTGCTGATGGGCAGGAACCTCCAGAGATGTAGCAGCAGCCAGAATACCTGATCTAATTTCAGGGGGTAGAAAAGCGTATTCCGACATCACGTGTTGTTCTGTGTCCTGACAAACTTCAGTTCAATTTTAAAGCCTAGTTTTTAGAACTCAAAAGTTTTTTTTTTTTTTTTCTGTAAATCAACCAATGTAATTTTCGTAAAGTAATAGATGCTCCAAAGACTAACTGACCAAATGGTACAAGGAGAAGGGTTATGGGAAATAAATGTATCCCTCTTGTATGTGAAAATAGATCCCACTATATCAGGAGCTCCAAACTGGCAGATAAAACACATCACCAGAAGATAGGTGGCAATGTGTAGATCAGAACTGAGTTAGATATAATTCATTCTGGAACATTAGGCTCCCTGCTACTCATTTGTACCCACATTTGTAAAAGATAAAGGATAACAGAACTTATGGAACAAGTCAGGGCTTTGGAAGACATATTACATTAGGGATAAATGCTTCTGTATTCCATATTTATCAGCAAAACCTGACAATGTCCACATTAAAAAGGCAATAACTTACTGGCCTCCGAGGTAAGTTTTTATTACCAACCCTCAGAGAGCTTGGTATCAGAAAGATGTGGAAGACACTTATCCTACAAGGTTGCTTTATATTCCTTGGTGCTAACTTTACATGTGGATGACTTGCCTCAGAAGTCTCACCTCTTGGCTTCTTGACTACCTACCCTTTCACAATATTTTCCCATATTCTTAACTCATATGCTCTCTCTCAAGATCATCACTTAGACTTGTCATCAGCAGCAATTTGCCAGACCTAATTTTGTCACTCTCTATTACTCCCTTCCTGTCCTTAATTTACCAGCTCGTATTCCATTGTTAATTATTGCATTACCTGGTGTAAATACGTTAAACTATCTTGCCCTTTTTCTCCCTTCATTATGCTCATTTCACAGTGCTGGCTGACCCCAGAAATCTCCCTTCTCCACTTCTGCTGCCTGCCACTGACCATAGCTGAAAGAACACCACACCAGGTTGACTGATTATATTCATGACCTTAATTCTCAAATGGATGTTAAGAACTACCCAGAAATTCTACTCTATTTTCCTTAATAAATTCACTATCCCATTGTCTATGGTGACTGTTTCTATAACCTCTGTTTTTCATAGCCTCCATCCTCCAGTCTCACTTATTCCCTTGCTGATGACCTTGACATAAACGTCACAGAAAAACAAAAGACTTACCTTGTCTCAAACATGTTCTCCTTCCCCACTGATATGAAAGGAAACTAATCCTTCCTTCTACTTACATTTTGTATCCCAGCCCCTATTTGCTCCTTCATTTTTCTCTTTCTCTTGGCATCATTATCTATCAACAGCTACAACAGCTACATACATTCTATCCAATATATGCACTCAAATATCTCCTGTGCTTAAAATTGTCCCCTCATTTCTGTTTCCCTTTTAATAAATATTCTGCTTCCTCACTTCCTACTAACTATGCAGTCCTCACAGTCTTGCTTTTGTTTTTGATTTTTCTATCACTGTAAAACTGCTTTGTCAACATGACCAGTAACCTCCATTATACCAAATCCAATGGATACTTCTACCTTCCCCTTTTACTTGATAGTTCAGACTTGTGGACCCTGCTCTGCTTGGCTTCACTCTCCTCCATTGGCTCAGCTGTCATCTCACTCCCTTGGGTTTCCTCCTACTACACTGCTTTCTTCTCAGTTTCCTTTGCCCTCTTGCTGTTTTCTACCCATCTCTACCTGGAACCTCTTTTGCTTTTCATCTACACTCTCTCTTTAGATAATCTCAGGTGCCTGTAAATTTTAAGTGTCACTTCTATGTGTCACTTCTATGCTGATGACTAACAACTCTGCACCCAGTATCTCTCCTGAGTTCCAGTCTAATGGATCCAATAGCCTATTCAACTTTAACACTTGGATGTCTAATAGTAAACTCTCCTCAAAGAAGGTCCCTTTCATACTCTTCTCCCTATTAGAAAAAGGTACAAACTTCCAACTCATTTTTTTAGGATAAACTCCCAAGAATATTTCTGGTTCTTCCCTTTCCTTCATCATCTAAATCCAGTCCACAGTCCAACAATCCATCAGCAAATCCTGTTAATTCTATCTTCAAATATATATATATAGAGAGAGAATTTTAAATTTCTCTTAATACCATTGTCACCACTCAAATCTAAATAATCTCTCATCTGGACACTATTTTAGATTCCTAAACTTGTTTTCCTGTTCATCTTCTTGCCTTTCCAATCAATTTTCCTTAAGAAGGTCAGAATAATCTTTAAAAAGATAAAACATTATGTAATTTATCTGTAATTTATTCCTTCCCACTTAAATTACAGTGACATTTAAACTCTTCTGTTAGAACAGCATCTAAACTCCTACCATGGCTGAAAATGTCCTGCAATATCTGGCCTTGCTTTCCTCTATCTTCATCTTGTATCACTCTCCCCCTTGTTCACTAAGCTCTGCGTAGGCTCTTTTCCTCTAATATGTGAAGGCATTTTATATCATAGGCCCTTTCATTTGCTTTAATCCTGCCTAGAATGTCTTCCCATTCCTATTTCCAATGGCTGGCTACATTCTTCCAGGTTTCAGCTAAAAGGTAGTTCATTCTGAGAGGCTTTGTCTGAGTATTCCTTTGAATGCTTTATTGAGCCCCCCTACCCCTGATTAGCACTATGATCAATAACTTTAGCATGTCATCCAGTTTTGTTTTCTTGCAAAGATTTATCATATCCAATAATCATTGTATTTATTTTCACTCTTTCTCCATCTACTAGGATATAAGTTTATGAAACAGCATGCTGATCACTGCTCAGTATTTAGTACAGTGCCTGATATAAACAGTGTGCCAGATGCATAAAGTTCTGACATTAATCCATGAGCTTATTTTTATTTCACATAGAATTTGTTTTATTAAAATTATTATTTTTTAAATATCCAAACATGTCATACATCAGTTCCTCTCACCTGGACTATTAGTATATAATAACTGATTGCACATCTTTAAAAACTTTCCCCTTCTGATTTGTTCTCCATAGCAGCCAGAGTGAAAATCGTAGATATATTTGTACAAAATTTGATTATATTTAATTTCACTCCAGCAATATGCAATTTACACAAGTGATGTATTTTGCTTGCTTTTTATTTCTAACATTCTGCACAGTGCCTGATATCTAAAAGTGCTCAATAAATAATTCTTAAAGAATGAATAAGAAGCATCATACACACTGATTTAAAACTATATTACAAAGCTATAGTAATTAAACCAGTATAGTATTGACATAAAAACAGACTTTTAGTTCAATAGAGCAGAATAGAGAACCCAGAAATAAACCCACATATATATGTTCAATTAATTTATGACAGAAGGAGCCAAGAATATGCAATGAGAAAAGAACAGTCTCTTCAATAAATAGTCTTGGGAAAATTGGTCAGCCACATGCAAATGAGTGAAACTGGACCACTATCATGCACTATACACAAAAATTAACTCAAAATGGAATAGGCTTGAACATAGGACCTGAAATTATAAAACTCCTAGAATAAAACATAGGTGGCAGGCTTCCCTGGTGGCGCAGTGGTTGAGGATCTGCCTGCTAATGCAGGGGACATGGGTTTGAGCCCTGGTCTGGGAAGATCCCACATGCCACGGAACAACTAGGCCCGTGAGCCACAACTACTGAACCTGCACGTCTGGAGCCTGTGCTCCACAACAAGAGAGGCCGTGATAGTGAGAGGCCCACGCACCGCGATGAAGAGTGGCCCCCGCTTGCCACAACTAGAGAAAGCCTTCGCACAGAAACGAAGACCCAACACAGCCAAAATTAAATTAATTAATTAATCAATTAAAAAAAAAATAAGGTGTCTCTCAAATTAAAAAAAAAAAAAAAAAGGTGGGAAGCTTCTTCACATAAGTCTTGGCAATGATTTTTTTAATGTGACACCAAAAGCAAAAGCAACAAAAGCAAAAATAAAAAAGTGGGACTACATCAAACTAAAAAGCTTCTGCACAGCAGAGGAAACCATCGACAAAATGAAAAGGCAACCTAGGTAATGAGAGAAAATATTTGCAAATCATTTTTCTGATAAGGGGCTAATATCCAAAATATACAAAGAACTCATACAACTCGATAGCAAAAAGCAAAAACAAAACAAAAAAACCCCAACAATTTGATTATAAGATAGGTAGAAGATCAGAATAGACATTTTTCCAAAGAAGACATACATCCAACAGGTACATGAAAAGATGCTCAACATCATTAATCATCAGGGAAATGCAGCTCAAAACCAAAATGAGGTACCACTTCACACTTGTCAGATTGGTTATTATCAAAAAGATGAGAAATAACAAGTATTGGTGAGGGTGTGAAGAAAAGGGAACCCTTGTGAACTCTTAGTGGGAATGTAAATTGGTGCAACCTTTTGGAAAAAAAGTATGAAGTTCCCTCAAAAAATTAGAACTAGAACTACCATATGATCCAGCAATTCCACTTCTGGGTGTATATCCATAGGAAACAAAATCACTATCTGAAGAGATATCTATACCCCCATATTCACTGCAGCATTATTGACAATAGCCAAGGCGTGGAAGTAACTGTGTCCATTGATGGATGAAGGGATAAAGTTGATATGGTATGGTGGTGTGCTGAATTGGGTGATTGGGATTGACATGTATACACTGATGTGTATAAAACTGATGACTGATTAAAAAAAAAAAAACGAAAGTACAATTCTCATCATTTAATCTCATTATCATTTGAGGATGGTAGCAACCCCTGGCTACAGAGTCCAATTCCATTCATTCAGTTCTTCAATTTTATTCAATAAATATTTGTTAGTTACCCCATTTGTGTGTAGCATTTTTGAGGATGAATACTGTAAATTTCACAAGAGTTAGGACTATCTTGTGTGTTTCTATTCAATGTCCATTAGGGTGAAGTCTAGGAACTTAAAAAAAAAAAAAAAAACAGATAATATGGTACATATATACAATGGAATATTATTTAGTCATAAAAAAGAATGAAATCTTGCCATTTGTGACAACATGAATAGACCTCAAGGGCATCATGCTAAGTGAAATAAGTTAGACAGAGAAAGACAAATACCATATGATCTCTCTTATATGTGGAATCTGAAAAAAATAAAAATAATAATAAATTTAAAAACACAAGCTCATAGAAACAGAGAAAATTTTGGTGGTTGAAAGAGGCAGGGGGTAGGATATAGGGGAAATGGGTGAACTGTTATTTGTTTCTTGTTTTTAGTTTAAATAAACTGAATAATAGATTTTTAAAAACCCAGCCCAGCAGGAATTTGGGGAAGGGTAGGGAAATAGTCTAAAACCAGATCAGAAATCAAAGGGATTGTGAATGGAGGCTATACTAGTTTAGGGCAGGGCAAGACATGTCTCCAGGTCAATTCTCAAAGTCCGCTGGAGTGCAACTACTGATTAAAAAAGAAAAAAAAGAAAGAAAATGTAGTTTTATTTTTGGCTTTTTTTCCCCTACTGTTAATCAGTATTGACATGTAAATTTTTGATGGTGAGAGACATTTCACTACTGTAGTGTAGTACACTATTATACAATAATAGGGAACATTCTGTATTAACTTACAGATTCATGCCCATCCCACCCTGAAAAAGCCAAAGCACCCCCCAATCATCCATCTATCTATATCTATATATAAAATGAAAACATGGGTTATTATAAAGGAATTCCTTCCTTTTCAGAGATAATTTTACATAGCCAGTCTTCCAGGTACATTTAACTTATGGTTTTGTTTATATAATTCAGGTTACTCTAACTATTCAGAAATGTGTGACATGAACCTAATTCTAAGCAATTCCAATTTTGTCTTAGATAAAGGTATGTCTTTGTACACTACAAGGAAGCTCTAGGCATAACTACTACATAGCTGACATTCCCACAAGTCCATTTCAACATTCATTCTCAGAGATTACAGAAAAACAAGAATAAATTCATGTAACACACTAAAGAAATTTCTGTTCCACATAATTGCATCATAGAATTATCTGGAATCAAAAAATGAGAGGGAACTTCACCATGATTTTTCCTAAAAGAAATTACCTACTGCCTGTCAAATTTTGCTCTATTACCTCCTAGAATATTTATATCATATTTCTTTGGAAAAGCAAGAATTAACCTTATGCTCAAGGACCAAATGTGTTTTCCTTTCTCTTACCTACTTTCTTGTACCTTTTAATCTCAGAGTGAAGACATAATCTTTCATAAAGGGAATGTACATAGTTACTGTACAATCAGTCACTACTCTGATTATATAAAAGTAAATTAGGGACTTCCCTGGTGGTCCAGTGGTAAAGAATCCACCTTCCAATGCAGGGGACATGGGTTCGATCCCTGGTTGGGGAACTAAGATCTTACATGCCACAGGGCCACTAAGCCCACACGCCACAACTACTGAGCTCACGCGCCTCAATGAGAGAGCCCACGTACTGCAAACTGTAGAGCCCACACACTCTGGTGCCTGTGCGCCACAACCAGAAAGAGAAAACTTGCAGGCCACAACTAGAGAGAAGCCTGCGTGCTGCAATGAAAGATCCTCATGCCTCAACGAAGATCTTGCATGCCCCAACTAAGGCCCAACGCAGCCATAAAATTAAAGAAAATAAATAAATACAAAAAGAAGTAAATTAACAAGTGGAATTATAATAAAAGGTACAAGAGGGGAGCTCACCTAGGTGATGTATTGTTGTCCGAAGTAGTATTTCTTTTTTTTTTTTTTTTTGCCATTGGGGAAAGTATCTATGAGAAAGTATTTGAGCAGATTCCTTGACTAAAGAAGAAATTCACTACCTTCTATATTCCTAAACACAGGTCTTTGAAGTCATCTAAAATAAGCTAGAGTATCTAATTTAAGGGGTTAGTAAGATTTGTGACCATGTAGAACAAGTCAGTTACAGACCTACTTCCCTTTATATTTTTTAGAAGCACTGTATCTCACTTCAGAAGGGATGCAGGCATCATAAAAACCTGAGTCACAAGATGCCCTTACACAAACATTTAGGAATCCAGTAACTTCTGATTTAAATGGTGCTTTGAAGAGAAGGGAAACATTAACGACAGTTTAAATTCTGTTTTTAACCATGAATGTCTTTGGAATAAAACCAATAGTACTGCCAAGAAGTCACAGGTGTTTAGTACTGGACAAAGAAAAATATAATTTTGGACGGCGCAGTGACAATTCTCTTCCTCCACTAATGTGCTGTAAGATTAAAGGTTAATAGCAGTATAAATACTATAACTGCATAATGTTGGGTTCACTTTTCCTTCAGATTTACAAAAATCTTTTTTGCTCCTGTACTTTTAGGGGCATGGAAAAAAAATGAACAAATATAGTTGATACTTTTGCATGTTCTCTTCTCCCAACCTGTAATATTTTTGTCCCAGGAAATCTCCACCTATAAAGATCATATTCAACTTCTAAAGGCTAACTCAAATGACGCTTCCTTGATTACTCTTATCCAATTTCTCAGCTAAAACTGATCTCTTTCTCCCTTGAACATGAATAATATCTTTGTTTAAAAAATAATTTTGGGATAATTGTAGATTTTCATACAGTTTTAAGAGATAACCTAAATAAATATCATGCACCCTACACCCAGTTCCATCAATGGTGATATCTTGCCTAAATATAGCACAATATCACAACCAGGAAGTAGGCACTGATACAATCCACCAACCCTATTCAGATCTCACCAGTTTCATATCCACTCTTTTGTGTTTGTGTGTATATTTGACTTTAATTTCACCACATTTGTAGATTCCTGTGAACACCAGCACAGTCAAGATGCACAACGGTTCCGTCACGAGGACTCCTTGTCCTACATCTTATAGTCAAAATCAAAATTTTCTCTTTCTACATCCTCAGTCCCTGGTAACCACTAACCTGGTCTCCATCTCTGTAATTGTGTCATTTCAAGAATGTTATACAAAGGAAATCATACAGTAGGTACCCATTTGGGATCAGCTTTCCTCATTCAGTGTAATTCCTTTGAAATCCATCCAAGTTGTGTGTGTCACTAGTGGTTCTTTTTATAGGTTAGTAGTATTCCATGGTATGAATATGCCACCATTTGTTTACTCACTCATGTATTGAAGGATGTCTGGGTTGTTTCCATTTTTTGGCTCTTACAACTAAACTGCTCTGAAAATTCACGTACAGGTTTTTGTGTGAACATATGTTTTTATTTCTTTGGAATAAATGCTGTAAGCAAAAACATTTTAAAGTTAAGGAACTAATAAAAGATTATTAAATGCTTTTGGAAATGGAAATTTGAAGTCCCTAAGGAACTGAGTAGCTATGAGAAATAGGTATTGTAGTGTTTTTTCTTAAGTGAAAATGTATGTTCTTTTATTCTGAAACTTTTCTGTTTTTTATTTTTTCTCAGTCATGAAAAAAATTTAACCTCATATTATAAAAGATTACCAAGACAAGGCTAACGCACCAATGATCCATAAATATTCCAGTATCTGGTAATAAAATATGCTCAACATTTGGACATCAAGTAAATTAATTTGACACCTGACTAGGACACAAAAGCCTTGCACAATTTTCTTTCTTTCCCTCTCTTTCTTTCTTTCTCTCTTTCTCTCTTTCTTTCTCTCTCTCTCATTAAATCAGTCTTATGGTTCTTCTTGCTGCAATTCATAATTTGTTTTGGTATCCATCATAATTTATTTCATATGGCATAAAGTATAGAAGTTGTTCAACAACTACTTCATAATGAACATTTGAGCTGATCAGCTTTGGTTCTATTTAGAGAGACAATATTGTGATCATGGCTATTTGCTGAACACACAATCACAAATTGAGAAATGCAGTTAATCTAATTATTTGCTATGCATTCTAAAGAACACAATTTTTTGACCTTTTTATTGAACAAGTGAATTGTCTATTAGTTGCAAACAGCCAGAGAATTATTACTGATCTTGATGTTTTTTGAGATGCTTGTCAGCCAAGGCTAGATCCTTTATGCGACATTTTTTTCCTGAGGAATGTCTGAGGCAATTTTCCTAGTGAGACACAATCTTTGCTTCCAATTTACTGAAAAGAATGAGCCCACTCAATGTATATCCCTTTGTCTCACTACACTTTTATTTTGATTCTTATTTTCTATGACTTCTTAACCAACAAGTTACATATTTTTTTCTTCCAATTTTGGAAGGTAATCCATGCCTTAGATTCCATACCTTTATTATTCTTTGCTCTCCTTCATTCAGTTTCTCCTTTTCTGTCTTCAAATATATAAAAACCTCATTCTACAAATTTATTTTAATTAGTATTTTTAGCCTTTATCTCCCTGTTAATTATCAAATTTCTTACATATGTGGTCCACAGCCTCAAGTTTCACTTTCTTTCCATCTAATCTTTTTTTAACCCTCTGAAATGGATTTTTCATTCTCAACACTCAGGCTAAAATGATGATCCCATATTTGATAACCGCAGTCTCCTTATTCCAAAATCATCATCACCATCATTACCATCACCATCGACACCATGAGCATCTCTATCCTCAGGCTCCCTGATACCACTGTCAACAATGGTTACTGATTCCATCCAAAAAATTTTCCCCTCAGTGGTATCTAGAAAAGTTTGTTGTTTTACTTCTAAGACATATTAAAGTTGTACTGTTTCTTCTCCATCTCCATTCATCTCCATGAATCTCTAAACTCCTTTCTCAACATATGTTTTAAAACATAAATGAGGTAGTCTAATTAAGATGCCATTCAAAGGAAAGTTAGGCTTGTGTTCTGTGACCATGGGATAAGGGCCTTACAAGGAACAAAGCACCAAAAGGGACAGTAAGGCCACATTAATTAAAATATGTTATACTTTATTGAATTCCTAGAATATACCCTGAATGAAAGTACGAAATAAGACTTTTTTGTAGCATTAGAAAAAAAGAAGAATTTGAGAACAGAAAAATTAAGGTAGATGAGTCTATTACAACTCTTTTCTCCTAGAAAGACAAAAGTTAACTGCATATATACCAGTCTTGAAAGCTTTCAAAGTGCTTCATTCTGAATATTTGATATAGATTTATCTTGACCTGAACTCTATTTAAATACAGATTGGAAAGGAGTGTTTTGATACTCTTCTGGGTCACAGCACCTCCTTTTGCAGTGTTATCTCAAGATTACTTAAGAAACTAAATTCACGTGTCAGAAATATACTCTACACAAAACAAACAACAAAAAAATCATCTTTACAAGGAAACCAAAAAAAACCCCAAAAAACAAAAAACCTTGTTTTTCATCCCAAAGAATGAACCAAAGCCATTTCCATGAGTTTGAAAACTAAAGCCACCAAAATGAGATATTATCCTGTGTAAAAGGAGAAAAACACAACCTTGGATATATATGATGTTCACTTTCATCTAATAGAGTTAATATAAAGCTTTGCCGCTGTTATCCAGAAGAAATGAAATCAAAACGATGAATATAAACTACTGAAGTTCCTCATATAACAATGACCCCTTTTGGCCTTGCATTTCTCTCCCTACACCCACCTTATTTTTACATATCCTGGAATGTAATAAGCCTGCCACCACTAATGTTATAAAGTAGTAATTGTTCCTAATTGGTAGGGAGGCGACAGACCATTGTGGTAATGTTGTGAAACTGTAAGAAAGGAGGAGTGAGAACATTCACAGGCCCAGCAGTAATTATCCACTAATTTGGCCTGTTTGTGTGGGGACAGCTCATTATAGCCCTTAAGAAACCTCAGAATAAAGAGGGAAAGTAGGTAGGAGGCAAGGTTAAATAATTAGTGTTCAGCAGGTTTTTTAAAAAGATTCAAAGAATAGGATTAAAGGCAGGAAATGTGACTAGAGTAACAATTAAGAAATGGTAGAACGTTCTGAACTAAGTGAGTTTTATGTTTTCGTGGGAGTAGGGGTATTTAGGAACCCTATAATATGGCATAAAAAATGACATGTCACTTTTATTACACA
Organism: Balaenoptera musculus; assembly: GCF_009873245.2. Classification (NCBI taxonomy): domain Eukaryota; kingdom Metazoa; phylum Chordata; class Mammalia; order Artiodactyla; family Balaenopteridae; genus Balaenoptera; species Balaenoptera musculus. Next base: position 73,158,234 of record NC_045787.1, read on the forward strand.
CTTTCAATTATGACCCTGGTCATCCTTTACATTTTATGGTGCCAATCTCATGCTTAACAAGAGATTTACTCTTGTGAGTTCTAAAAAAAGATTTTCACAGTTTTCATAAAATGATGTATAAGAAAGTTTTCATACTGTTTTAACATTTGTAGATTTGTTTTGGGGGCTGAAAACATATTTACGTGTGCACACATGTGCACGTAGCATACAGACTTTGCAAAGAAGTTGTTATTCAACTACAACTTTGTTAGTAAACCAGAATTCCCAAATTTCTCACCTATATATATCTAATGCCTCTATTTCAAGAGTAAAGTATGCTTACTCTTGGTTATATATGTATATGTATACACACATATATTTGATAAATAATTGATCTGTATATAAGTGTTTTAAAGATTCTCTAAGGCCACCATTTTTAACACTCTCCTTAAAAGAAGCATTATTATTCCAATCAAATTATGTGATTGCAATTAAAGCTTTTTGTCCACATAATAGAAAGGGAGATGCAATGGATGAATGATTTTAAGTTAAATGAGCTCTATAATATGATTCACCCAGAAAATATCTATGTATGTCTTAAATATATTCACATTGAAGGACTCTGGGAAAAGTTTTAAAATGCTATATATTCCATCCCTTTGCTAAGTGGCAAGAATATAGCTAAATATAACATAAAAGTAGGAGCGTGTGACTAATCCAACAAATTTAAGCTAGAATATGATATTAATGTAACAAAGATTATATATTTTATCTCTATGTGCATTAGATAACTTTGCCCTATCGTAATTCAAAATGCACTTCCCTGAACCAAGAGTTAGGTTAGAAATGTACTCTGCTGTTAATAAGGGGAATTATAGGGTGCCAATATGAGTAAATTAGTAAAAATTATCACCAACATTTGAAAACAATTCAAAACATAAGCCACAAGTCCTATCTACTAACAATTAAGCATTGTCTTATTTATGAATAAAATAACTGCAGTGTATGAATGATTGCATTCATTATTGTTATTTTCCTTTTCTTTTAAACATTTATTGATATCTTTCAATGAATGGCATGTTTTTAACTACTTAGCAACTCCTGAAGCTCATGTCATATGAAACTTTAAAAAACAAGAACTTATTTATATACTGGCTTTGCAAACTTTTTTTTTTTTTTTGTATTCCATTAGACTGTTGGTTATCCAAATTGTTTTTCTCAAGATCACTTTGAAGACTACCAATAACTCCATGCCATTTTTTCAACTTGCACTTTTACTCTCCTTAAATGTCTTCCCTACAAAAAATTTAAAAAAAAAAATTAACTGAATTTCCCATCAGGAAAATTAAGAAGAAATGTTTCCATTTTTTCAACCTATAATAATTCATCAGTAAAAATTTTGGGTATTATGGATGTTGAAGAAATTTTTTTAAATTCCAGCTTTTTCTCCCTAGCATATGGAAAAAAAAAAATGTGATAAGATAGTAGAAGAGCCAGAGGTATTTCATTTACCACTTACTTAAGAATTACGTACTGCTACTTAACTCCAATTTCTATGGATACAACAGGTTGTATATGCTCAATCTGCAGTCTGAGAAACAACATCTTAGAGAATTAATATTTGAACATATTCTTAGGTTCTTAGGTTTGCTAGTAATATTTTCTCTAAAATTAAATGAGCACACAGATTTATTATGATGTTTTATATGACCCATTAGAATTGTCACTTTTATTGATCATAGAATAAAGTCCTTATCCTTATTGTAATACTTCTTCTAAATGTGATCAATGTAGTTTTTTGGTAGTTCTAAACTGGTATATTATAGATGATTACTATAGAACATGCCAATTCTCACCAATATTCTGTGCACTCCCTTACATTTTCCATCCTTCCTTGCAGTTATCATGGGATCATGTGCCTAGTTCTGGCTACTGGGCTGAAAGTGAAAGTTTTAAGTGGCACTTCCAAAGAAGTTAAGAGAGGGTGTATGTAATACACTTTTTATCATCCCCTAGTTTGAAGACACTGGAAAATACAAGGACATATGACAGCAACACAATATAGAGCAATGTAGAGCAATGTAATTTCCCATCAGGAAAATTAAAAAAGAAATGTTTCCATTTTTTCAACCTATAGTAATATTTTTAGTAAAAATTTTAGGTATTATGGATGTTGAAGAAAATAAACATTTCTACCCGTATAACTAAAAATCCAAGTAAAGAAATAAAAAGATATCTGAAAACCACTGAGGCAACCAGTACTGGAGGGGGCGTTAATCCAGAGAGAAGGAACCACAAATGAAGAGCTGACATTTTGATAATATCTTTTCCCCTGGAATATTTGTTTTGGTTTTTTTGGTAATTAATTTATTATTATTATTGTTATTATTATTACTATTATTATTTTTGGTGATGGCCAAGAGGCAAATAATCCATCCAGGTGACTAAAACAAAGAGGCAGAAAAACTGGTGGATCTTTTTGCAATCTCAAGGGGCTGGAAAGACAAATAGTTTGGAGCTGTTTAGGCAATAAATGATTTGAAGAGTTAAGATCCTGGAGAGAAAAAGACATGTAAGTTTTAATGGGCAGTTAGATTAATAACTAGGTGACTTAAGAGAAATGACGGATGACAGAAGACAAAGGAATGCCATATTTAAAGTACTAAGAGAAAATAGCTGCCAACCTAGAATTTTATACCTTGTTACACCATTCTTTACACCTGAAAGCAAAGACATAAACAAACAAAAATTGAAATAATTTGTCACCAGAAAACCTAACTAAAATAGATGCTAAGTGGAGATCTCCAAGCAGAAGGAAAATGATCCTGAACAAAAACATGGTAACACAGAAAGAGATAAAAAGCAATGTAGAGAAGTAGAGAGTCAATATATAAGTAAATAAACATGGATATTGACTTACAAATTATAAATTTTATATTGGGTCAAAACTATATGCATAATTAAATTCATGATAACAATACACAAATATTGAAGTGGTGAGTAGAGTTATTGTGTTCTGATTTCATTTTATTTTCATACATAGTATATGTACTAATTTATAGTAGACAATAGTGAAGCATTAATGCATGTTTTACTCTGTGGTGAAAATAATATATAAATAAGAAGCTAATGAAGGATAAAATAATAAACATTATTTAATCCAGAATAAGACAAAATGGGGAATTCCCTGGCAGTCCAATGGTTACGACTTAGTGCTTTCACTCCCTGGGCCTGGGTTCAATCCCTAGTCAGGGAACTAAGATCCCACAAGCCATGAGGGGATACCCCCCCCCCCAAAAAATCAGAATAAGACAAAATGGAAAGAAACTATAAATAGCTTGACAAATGGAAACTAAATACAAGCATACCTCAGAGGTATCTCAGGTTTGGATACAGACAACCACAATAAAGTGGGCAATAAAGTGAGTCACACAAATTTTTTAGTTTCCCAGTGCATATAAAAGTATGTTTACATGACACTGTAGTCTATTAAGTGCACAGTAGCATGTCTAAAAAAAATGTACATAACTTGATTAAAAAAATACTGCTAAAATATGCTAACCATCATCTGAGCCTTCAGCAATCATAATCTTTTTGCTGGTGGAGGGTCTTGCCTCGATGTTGATGGATGACAGTTGCTGAAGGCTGAGGTGGCTGTGGCAATTCTTAAAATAATACAATAAAATTTGCTGCATTGATTGATTTTTTTTATGAAGGATTTTTTTTCTTAATTAGATTTATTCCTAGGTAATTTTTTCTTTTGACGTGATTATAAATGGAATTGTTTTCTTAATTTCTCTTTCTGATAGTTCATTGTTAGTGTATAGAAATGCAACAAGTTTCTGTATATTAATTTCGTATCCTGCCACTTTATCAAATTTATTGATGATCTCTCGTAGTGAGAGGCATCTTGAGGATTCTCTATGTATAGTATCATGTTACCTGAAAACAGTGACAGTTTTACTTCTTCCTTTCCAATTTTGATTCCTTTTCTTTCTTTTTCTTGTCCAGTTGCTGTGGTTAGGACTTTCATGACTATGTTGAATAAAAGTGGCCTTTGTCTTTTAACCTTCCTAGTAACTTTATATGTGGTTGCTTTACTACATTTACTATGTATTTGTCTTTACCAGTTAGCTTTTTCCTTTCATAATTTTCATGTGTCTAGTTGTGGCTTTTTCTTTTTCACTTAGAGAAGTCCCTTTAACAATTCTTATAAACCTGGTTTTGTGGTGCTGAGCTCTTTTAGCTTTGCTTATCTGTAAAACTTTTGACCTCTACATCAAATCTGAATGTGAGCCCTCATAGGTACAATATTCTTGGTAGTAGGTTTTTTCCTTTCATCACTTTAGACACATTGTGCCATTCCCTTGTAGCCTGCAGAGTTACTGCTGAACAGTCAGCACATAGACTTGTGGGAGTTTGTCTGTGTGTAATTTGTTGCTTTTCCCTTACTGCTTTTAATATTCTCTCTTTAAGTTTTGCCATTTTAATTATAATGTGTATTGGGGTGATCCTCTTTGTGTTGAATCTGTTTGGGACTCTCTGTACTTCTTGTACCTGGATGTTTGTTTCCTTTCCCAGTTTGGCAGAGTTTTTAGCTATTATGCCTTCAAATATGTTCTCGGCTCCTTTCTCTCTCTATTCTCCCTCTGAGATTACTATAATGCAAATGGTAGTATGCCTGATGTTGTCTCAGAGGTCTCTTAAATTGTCTTCATTTCTTTTTACTTTTTTTCCATTTTCTGTTCAGGTTCAGTGATTTCCACTACTCTGTCTTCCAGCTTGCTGAGGAGTTCCTCTGTATCATGTAATCTACTGTTGATTCCTTTTAATGTATTTTTTATTTCAGTTATTGCATTCTTAATCTCTGTTTGCTTTTTCTGTATATCTTCTAACTCTTTTTTCTACTTTAAAGTGAAACCAAACAATTTATTTGTGCTAAATGAACGGGAATAATGCATTCAAGATATACTTCTTTGTACACTGCACTCGATTTTACTGGGTGAAATAAGCAGTCCTCAGTGATAATGTGCTCAGCAATAAAATCCTCAGAAATAAAGTATTTTGTGGCCATTATGCCAAGATATTCCTATAACGTTTACTTCAAATAGTATTTTCTAATAGTATTTTGCACCTTTAAAATATTTGCTTGAACTCTATTTTAGGGAAACACAAGTAAAGAACGGAAAGGGGAAATAGCTGTTTTTGTTACAATCACACTGTCTTCTGCAGCAGAAATCACACAGCACCTTCTAATCAGTCATAGCAACCACTGGTGGGTAGGACAACAGTTATCGACTCACGTGAGAGGGGTCCAGTTTGAGTAGGTTAACATCAAGGATAAAGAAAGAATCACACCCTGGATATACAATAATTATCAATCCCATGCATGTGGAAAAGATATAGCCATGTGATCCAGTACTTTAGGCGATCTGTTTTACAAGAGACATGGATGTTGGGATATACCGAAAATAACCCATACAAAGTGTATCTGTAGAAAGCTCTATTGAGCATTGTCTTTGGCACTGATCCATCTAACTTCCCATTTTATACTGAGTGCTAGATTTTCAAAGTTCTGAATTGTAGTGCTGAATTATTGGTATGCTTGGTAAACACCATTATAATGGGAGGGGAGGGATAATAACAGCTCAGTAATTTTCTGCAAATTCACGGAAAAATATAAAAAGATATCCCTTTTTATTTTCCAACCTAAAAGCCAGGAAAATGAAGCTCTGGGGCCAGGCGAAAATTGCACACTGCTGCTGAACTACCAAATAGTCGAACAGCTGACGTCCCAGCCAGGGAATGTGCGCACATGTAGATTCAAGTAAAACACCGAAGGAAAAAGTCGTCCGTATAGTGTTGTAGATTCACAACACTGGCTGCGTTTCAGACACACATTTACAACATAATGAATAGTGAAGCCTAGATAACCTCAGTGCAAATAAGTCACATCCATATGCCAGGGAAGGAAGCCTTTGGCGTCGAGTTGACGGCTCGGCTCCACTGTACAAGAACGTGTGCCGACGTGAGGTTCGGACTAAGCACATGCATTAAGGCTGGGAGGAGGGGTGAACCAACTGTTGCGAGGGGGCAGGCTGCAAGGTGGCGGCTGAGGGGACTGTTGGCTGCATGGGTGGTGGAGATGGAGGTGGCAGTGGCTGGACAGGGGTCTGTGTGTTGTGAGACGGAGGCAGCGTGGGCCATTTGAATTTATCAGGACTTGCTTCTCCACGGTGAAGGCCTTGTGATACCGTGGAATGCTCCCATATGCTGCACATGAAGACCTGGGGAATTGTAATAAGACATTCCAGCTCTAGTCAGTGAAGTTGGTGACGTGAAACCAAGCGTGTGACTTGCATACGAGAGACTGGGTGATATTGGCCGGCTTGAACTGGGAGAAGGTGTGTAAGGAATCGGGCTGCATACAATGTGAGGTCTTAATCCTTGTGCAGACAGCTCCTTAAAATACCTTTCATCATCCATCTCTAAGCTGGACTCACTCTCCAAGAGCTGTCGACAGAGGGCCTCTCTCCTCTCCATCTCCCTCTGCAGCTTCCTCTCAGGTCCTCTTCCCCCATGTGAAGTTCCTCCTCCAAATACTGTGCCATTATCTCGGAATGCTGTAACTGGGCAGCACTCAGTTGCTTCTTCAGCTTCTCCAGTTCATTCTTTAAAAACCTGATGTGTCGCATCATGTTTTCTGGAGGGTCGATCTACACGGAGATGTCTCTAGGCAATGGGGCAGCAGACACCGGCTAGTCTAATTTCTCCTGCAGGATTCGCTTTTCAGCTTCAAGTTCCATCCTTTTCCAGAAACGATCCACTAGCGCTTCTTGTTCCTGTTCCAAAGTATTTTCAAGGTCAATCTTCTCTCGTCTCAACTGTTCTAATGTAAGCTGCTTAGAAATGGTATCGTTCTCCAGTTTTTTAATTTTCTTCATCAGTTTGTTGACCTGGAATTCCTGCTCCAGATGCTGTTCTAGTTCGGCTTTCTCATGCTGCAACTGCATCAATTTTCTGGGGAGCTCATTAGTGAGGGACTCTTCTTCCTTCTCGTAATTTACAGCAAGGGTTTCTTTCTCCTTCTGCGAAGGCTGAATTTTCTTGAATACAGTGTTACTGATGAATTCTTCTTTCTGCTCAGCCTGGGCTTGGATGGTCACGCTGGCTTTGCGCAAGCCACGGTTCTCCTCCTGCAGTGCCTTGCACTTGAGTTTGTAGGTCTCCAGCTAGACCTTGAACACCTTGTTCTGCTGCAGCGAGGCCAGGTGCTTGATGAGCTCCTCCAGGCTGAAGGGCGAGATGACAATGCCCCCCGCCCCAGCCACTTCCCACCACTGCCGCCTCTCCTGCTGCTGCTGCCCGAGGTCAATGACTGTATCTTCTAACTCTTTGTTAATCTTCTCACTGTGTTCATCCATTCTTCTCCCAAGTACTTTGATTATCTTTATGGTTATTACTTTAAACTCTTTAGTGGGTAGATTGCCTATCCCTATTTCACTTCATTCTTCTTCTGGGGTTTTATCTTATTCCTTCATTTCCACTTTCCTCTGTCCCCTCATTTTACCTAATTTGCTATTTTTATTTCTATGTGTTCTGTGGGCTCCTTATGTTTCCCGATCTTGAAGAAGTGGCTTTTTGTAACAGATGTCCTATGCATCCCAGCAGCGCACTACTCTCTGCTCATTTGAGCTATATGCCCTACCTGGCTGCAGGGCCCTGTGGGTCCCAGAATTGGTGTTTTGGTCTGCTTGTGGGTGGGACCAGGACCCAGGATTTCCTGGGGCTGGTGCCTACCCACTGGTGGGTAAGGCTGGTCCCGGAGCTACTGCCAGCCCACTGGTAGGCAAACCTGGGTCCCAGGGTTTCTGGCTGCAGGGCCCTGGGGGTCCCAGAATTGGTGTTTTGGCCTGTTTGTGGGCCCATGGGGTCCTGGGGACAGTGCCTATGCACTGGTGGGTGAGACTGGTCCCAGGGCTACTGCTGCCCTACTGGTGGGCTGAGTCAGGTCCCAGATCTCTGGGTGCAGGGCCCTGGAAATCCCGTGGCTAGAGCTGGTGTATGGAGCCAGGTCCTGGGCCCTCTGCTGGACAGGGCCAGGTCCTGGTGTGGCTGTGCACTCAGGGGGTTTCAGGGCAACAGGCCTGCTAGTGGGTGGAGTTGTGTCTCGGCCTGAGGCATCCCAGTACTGGTACTGACAGCCTGGTGAGTTGGTCTGAGTCCTGGTACAAATAAGCTACAGGGAGGATTCCAAAATAGTGCTTGCCAGCATCAGTGTCCATGTGGTAGAAGGAACTCCTCAAAACAGCTGATGCTAGTGTCTGTGTCCCCAGGACAAGCCCCAGCTGCCTTCTGCCCTCCACGAGGCTCTTCAAGATCAGCAGGTGTGTCTTACCCAGGCTCCTTTCAAGTTACTGCTTCTGCCCTGGGTCCCAGAGTATGTGAAGTTTTGTGTGTGCTCTTTAGGAGTGGAGTCTCTATTTCCCACAGTCCTCTGGCTCTTTTGAAAGTAAACCCCACTGGCCTTCAGAGCCTGTCATTCTTGGGGCTTATCTTCCGTGTGCAGGACCCCCAGGCTGGGAAGCCACATGTGAGGCTCCAACCACTTGCTCCTTGAGGAGAACCTCTGCAGTTGTAATTATCCTCCTGTTTGTGGGTTGTCCCTCCTACCTATCTTGTTGTGATTCCTTCTTTACATCTTTAGTTGTAGATCTTTTCTGCTAGTGCTCTGGTTTGTCACATAAATAATTTCTCTGTAAATAGTTGTAATTTTGCTGTCCTCATGGGAGGAGGTGAGCTTAGGGTCTTCATACTCTGCCATCTTGGCCACTCCCTCTTACCTTTATGAACTATTTTTCTGTAGCATGCAATGCTGTTTGATAGCATTTTACCCACAGTGGAACTTCTTTCAAAATTGGAATCAATCCTCTCAAACCCTGCTGTTGCTTTATCAAGTAAGTTTATGTAATGTCCTGAATCTTTTGTTGTCATTTCAAGAATCTTTACAGCATTTTTCCAGGAGTAGATTCCATCTCAAGAAACCACTTTCTTTTCTCATTCATAAGAAGCAACTCCTCTTCTGTTACAGTTTGATCATGAGATTGCAGCAATTTAGTCCCATCTTCAAGTTTCACTTCTAATTCTAGTTCTCTTGTTACTTCCACCATATCTTCAGTTACTTCCTCCACTGAAGTCTTGAACCCCTCAAAGTCATCTATGAGGGTTGGAATCAACTTCTTTCCAATCCCTGTTAATGTTAATATTTTGACCCTTTCCCATGAACCATGAATGTTCTTAATGGCACCTAAAATGGTGAATCCTTTCCAGAAGGCTTTCAATTTACTTTGCTTGGCTCCATCAGAGGAATCACTATTTATGGTAGCTATAGTCTTATGAAATGTTTTTCTTAAATAATATGACTTGAGTGTCAAAATTACTCCTTGATCCATGGGCTGCAGAATAGATGATATGTTAGCAGGCATGAAAACAATGTGAATTTTGTTGTACAGCTCCATCAGAGCTCTTGGGTGACTAGGTGTATTGTCAGTGAGTAGTAATATTTTGAAAGGAATCTTTTTCTCTGAGCCTTAGGTCTCAACATTGGGCTTAAAATATCCAGTAAACCATGTTGTAAACAGATGTGCTGTCATCCGGGCTTTGTTGTGCCATGTAGAGAACACAGGTAGAGTAGATTTAGATAATTTGTAAGGGTCCTAGAATTTTCATAATGGGAAATGAGCATAATGGTAAATTGGCTTCAACTTAAAGTCACCAGTTACATTAACTCCTAACAAGAGTCAGGCAGCCCTTTGAAGCTTTGAAGCCAGGCACTGACTTCTCCTTTCTAGTTATGAAAGTCCTAGATGGCACAGTCTTCCAATAGAAGGCTATTTCCTCTACATGGAAAATCTGTAGTTGAGTATAATCACCTTCATTAATTATCTTAGCTAGATCTTCTGGATAACTTGCTGTAGCTCATACATCAGCATTTGCTGCTTCACCTTGCACTTTTTTTTATAATAAATTTATTTATTTATTCATTTATTATTTTTATTTTTGGCTGCTTTGGGTCTTTGTTGCTGCGCACGGCTTTCTCTAGTTGCGTTGAGTGGGGGTTACTCTTCGTTGTGGTGCACAGACTTCTCACTGCGGTGGCTTCTCTTGTTGCGGAGCTTGGGCTCTAGGCGTGAGGGCTTCAGTAGTTGTGGCTCGTGGGCTCTAGAGCGCAGGCTCAGTAGTTGTGGTGCACGGGCTTAGTTGCTCCACAACATGTGGGATCTTCCCAGACCAGGGCTCGAACCCATGTCCCCTGCATTGGCAGGCAGATTCTTAACCACTGCGCCACCAGGGAAGCCCCTCACCTTGCACTTTTATGGAGAGAGCTTCTTTTCTTCAACCTCATGAACCAACCTCTGCTATCTTCAAACTTTTCTTCTACAGCTTCCTCACCTCTTGCAACCTTCATAGAATTGAAGAGAGTTAGAGCCTTGCTCTGGATTAGGCTTTGGCTTAAGGGATTGCTGTGGTTAGTTTGATCTTCCCTCCTGACCACTGCAACTTTCTCCATATCAGCAATGAGGCTGTTTCACTTTCTTATCATTCTTGTGTTCACTGGAGTAGGACTTTTAACTTCCTTCAGGAACTTCTCTTTGCATTCACAACTTGGCTAACTGTTTGGCACAAGAGACCTAGCTTTTGGTCTATCTTAGCTTTCAACATGCTTTCCTCACTGAGCCTAATCATTTCTAGCTTTTGATTTAAAGGGAGAGATGTGCAACTCTTCCTTTCACTTGAACATTTAGAGGTCTTTGTAGGGTTATTAACTGGCTTAATTTCAATATTGTTTTGTCTCAGGGAATAGGGAGGCCCAAGGAAAGGAAGAGATGGGAACAGCAGGTTGGTGGAGCAGTCAGAACACACACAACACAACACATATCAATTAAGTTTGCTATCATACATGGGCACAGTTCATGCAATCCCAAAACAATTATAATAGTAACATCAAAAATCACTGATCACAGGTCACCATAACAAATATAATAATAATGGAAAGTTTGACATTTTGTGAGAATTACCAAAATGTGATGCAGAAATATGAAGTGAGCAAATGCTGTTAGAAAAATGACACAGATATACTTTCACAATGTGGGATTGCCACAAACTTTCCATTTGAAAAAATTCAATATCTGCAAAGTGCATTAGAGTGAAGTCAATAAAATGAGGTATGCCTGTACTAAGATTTAAGATCAAATATATAAATAATTACATCAAATACAAATAGGCTAAATATTACAATTGAAAAACAAAAATTTCAGACAATTACAATAGAAAGTCTAGTTACATGATATTTAAAGAGATCTATCCTAAATATAAGGACAAAAACACATTGAAATAAAACTGTCAAGGAAAAAAAAAAGAAAGAAAGAAATGGTTGCTGACATATTAATGCCAGAAAAAGTAGATGAAAAAGGAGTATTACCAGGTTTAAAGAGTAATTTTGTAATGACTAAAAGATCAATTCACTAGCTAGATAGAATTATGTCAAATGTATATGCACTGAATAACATAGCTAAAAATTCTAGAAAGGAAAAAGTGTCAGAACTAAAGATGTATAAATCAATCTATAATGAAGCTGGCAGAATTTAATTCTTCACTCAATAGCTGATAGAACAAGATAAAAATTTCCAATAAGCATAAGAAGGAATGAAAAATACAGATAATAAATACATATTAGAGGGATTTAAAAGAAAAAAAAAGTTGATTTTTTTGAGTAATAAAGTGATAACCCTTGGCACAAATGTTCAAGAGAGGATGAAAGCACAATTTATCAATACCAAGAATAAAAAGAGAGAGATAATTATAGATTCTACAACAAATAAAAAAGGAACAAGATAATATTGTAAAAAAATAATTATGCCAATATACTTGGAAAATAACAGAAAATGGACAAATTCCTCAAAAAGCCATCTAAAAAAGTGACCAAAAAAGTGACCAAAAAGTATAAAATCAGAACAGAAGAAACTGAATTGAATTATAACATTCCCACAGATAAAGCTGTGAAAACCAAGTGTCCTTTATCAGTAAAATGTACAAATAACTTACGGAATTTGGCAATAATAGAAGAACTAATGCTATGCACCATGTGAATGAATCTCATAAGAGTAATGTTGATTGAAAGCAACAAAGGACATTCTGTGTAACTTTATTTATACACAGTTCAAGAGAAGAAAACCAATCTGTGGTCTTAAAAGTCATAAAAGTACTTACTTTGCAGGAAGGTATAGACAGTGAGTAGGCAAGAAAGGGCTTTGTGGGATGCTGGTAATACTTTATTTCTTGATCCATTTTTTCATTATGCTGGTGTGCTCACATCATGAAAATTCATCAATTTGTTAACTCATAATTTGTACAATTTCTGAATAAATCATGGTTCTCAACCAATGTCCCCCACCTCCAACACACACATTCCCAGAGGACCTTCTACAATGCCTGGAGCTATTTGGGTTGAAACAACTTGGCAGGAGTGCTACTGGCATCTAGTGGGCAGAGGCCAGAGATGCTGGTAAACATCCTACAATGCAGAAGACAGCCTCTCTCAACACAAATTTCTGGTTCAAAATGTATCCATAGTGCCAAGTTTAAGAAAACCTGATATATGTGATATAATTCAATATAAAAAAGAGTTAACTACATAGCCATAGACTTTACTCTGTGGGAAAGTTTAAATATATAAAAGACCAATTCCATCAACAGACACAATGTGTACAGGGCCTGCAGAAAATTAATTAATTGAAGTTAATGAAATGTGAGTGCAAATATTTATATTTGAGGAAGACTAATCATAAACCAGAATTTTAATCCCAAGTCTACTATTATATATTCATTGGTAAGGATTTTAGGAAGATTGCAACTAAAATCACATATACTATAAGACCAAAAGTTTTAAAAAATAAAGGAAAATAAATGTGCCCTAAAGCTTACATATAGAAGGATAGAAATGAGTATTCATTATAAATCTATATTTCCTGTAAACCAAATCAAAAAGGGAAGTGATGGGATATGTAATTTTAATCTTCTGATAAAATGAAACATGCTAATTCAGCATGAAGGGGGAAAAAAAACCAAACACTCCTGACACAATTTTGAAGGGAATTTGTAATGTGAAGAATTTATAAAAGGACATTGAACAACATAATGTTGTACACTGACTTCAACAAGAGTTTTGAATAAGCTACAGCAATTTTTAAAATATGACTATATATTTTTTTAAATCAAATATCAATTAATGTCAAGGGCATAGCATAAAATGTACATGAATGGCACCCTCTCTGGGATGGCCATAAGAATTCAGCATAGACATAGAGTACCCAAATCTTTACACCAGGGTTTCGCAAACTAAGCAGTCTCCCTCTCCCCCCATACACCAAATCTATAAATAAAGTTTTATTGTAATACATTCACACCCATTCATTTACTTGTGTTCTATCCCTCTTTTCATTCTACAGTGGCATGGTGAATCATTGTGACAGAGACCATAGGTCCCAAAAGTCTAAACTATTTACTATGGGGCCCTTTAAAAAAATTGCTGACCAATACAGAGGAAAGAACTCAATACTTTGCCCATCTTTCAAGTTTCAGTAGCACTGGATAAGATTTTTGGAAGAAGCAGTATAGCAGATAGTTTGAATCCTATATTAAGCCTTGGAGCAGGGGTATTTTCTGTTATTGGTTAGAGGGGAGCATAATTACAACTTATTATTAAAATTGGATAGGTTTGCATGTATTCTTTCCTAAGCAGATAATCTATCAATCTTAATATAAGAAATGTAGTCTCATCTATCTTTTAATACAGCAAAAAAACTATGACTAAGTACTTGGATAAAACTCATCTTAAATTTCCCTATTTTTAAAATCAGAAATTTGGACTAAATCAGTTCTAGGGTAGGCAGAATTCTAAAGATGTCTCTTCCAGACTTCCATCGCTTGGTTATTCAAACAAACACTAATCTAGGTACTACTGCTATGAAGGTACTTTTCATCTGACCATAAAATAGAGAGATGATCCTGGTTTCACATGGGTTCAATGTAATCACATGCGCCCTTAAATGTAGAAAAGGAGAACAGAAAAGTCCTTCAGTGAAGTGTCGTGGAGGAGGAAAACAAAGATGAAATAGGAAAGGAGGTCAGAGAGATAGAAACATAAAAAGGATTCCACCAACCATGCCTGGCTTTGAAGAAGGAGGAAGAAGTCGAGAAATACACAGTTATTCTTATTAATTAACTCCTGGATCTATCTCTATAAGCCTTTTTAAAAATCGTTTGGCTATAAGTTCTTTGATTGTTTCTTTGTATGAAAACAATGTTATGATGATTTTTAGAGCGATAGAGGAATAATTTTCTACTTTCCCTTGAATGTTTGATAGATCACTTTATTATTGTTATTATTATTATTAGGCCAGAAAAGTTTATTTCAGCTTGACAGCTAATTGGTAATATAATAGAAATTTTTAGGATTGCCATCACATTGTAGAAAAACTTTATCAACATTCTTTTGTATACGAGTTGTATGATCTAGCATGTTTTTCTAGGGACTACTTTCCTACATGGGAGACATTTTTTTTTTTGCCTTCTACTACCCAAGTATTTTTGATGCTGGGTGCCTAGAACCTGTTCATATTATCATATGACCTCTGGTCCCTATGCCTTTGGGTCATGATATTTGGAACAATTACTAATAGCTTAACTATACACACTAATAGCTTCTATACACAGAAGTGATTGCAAACCACTTAAATAAGCCCATTAAATCAAAAATAAATGTGTCTACAACTCAACATTTTCCTAGCAAAATATCCCAAATGCTTATCCTTATATACCAACTATTAGGGAGGGAAAGTCAGAGTGAAAAGAGACAGCAGTCTTAACTGATTACAGTTAAATTGCCCTACCTAATTTTACAAAATAGCATGACCAAGTGACCATGTTATAGTGTTCCTCCAATGGCCTTGGAAGGGTAAATGAGAATGAGAGTCCTTGAAGCTGAAATAAGCATCATTTGCTTTATAGTAAAATCACTTTTGACAACATTAGATTATAATATAGACATTTTTCTTTCAAAGATTTATGGTCAGTTGATATTTATGGTGAGCTGTCCTAGTGTGGTGAAAAATTTCAGCAAAACCATTCTTTTGACTAGTGTTGGTGAAATGACTAATTGAGATTAGCACAGTCTGTGAACATATTGTCTTTATTTAGTGCTCTTAATACATGAGTTAATTGGTCAAAAATAGTATATTTTAGTGGTGAGAGGAATTTTGTTAAAGGCATAAGATTCAGAATGGCAAAATACCTAACTGCTTTTTTATTTACTGTAGTTAACCTATTATATCACTTCCTCTTCCTAATATCTAAAGGTATAACAAATCCAACTTTTGGTAAACTTTTATATAAATATTTTCCTTACTCCTAAACTAGAAGATATGATCCTTTGTTTAAACAGAAAACAACAAACACACACGCTAGTCCGTATTAACTATATGAACAGACATTAGAAGGATTTTTTTTAGGAATTCTAGAAACTATGTTAGATTTGACAGTAATGTGGTCAAGTGGACCAGAGCAGACTGTATAACTTCAACACTCTAGTTTCATTTTTCAGTAAAAAAAAGTTCCCTCTAATGTCAGCATGCAGACAGAAGAAATAACAAAAGGCACTCATGGGTTTGAGAATATGGTGCCTGAAGCCCTGTAAATCCAGTAAATTTTCCCTTGCGATGTTTCACATCTAAAAGTGAGAGCTTCTATATTCCTGTGAAAAGTGGATTTCGGTTTGTTTTTTGTTTAAACTGAGGCAAATATAAAAAAACTTGAAAATTTTTTCTCAAATTTTCATGTTAAAAATGTATTTCACACCTCAGGAATGTAATGTTTCTTTTCAGTATACCTTGTATGTGTTTTAAAAGATGTAGATATACTCTATCAAAAAAGAAGAAGGAAGAGAAGGAGAAGAAGAATAAGGAAAAATGAAAAACATGGCCCTCTCATTTTTAACTAATTGAATAAACCAAGGTCCTATTGAATAGATGCTATAGGAGGAAATGTATATATACTGCATCCCAAATTTAGAGAATTTTCTCCAAAAGAATGATCAAGCAAACATAAAGAATAGCGTGAGACAGTATTTTGAAAACAGAAGCACTTGAGAAATATTTTCCATTTTTAAAATAGGATAACTATTTGCCAAATGTTTAAGTTGGGTGACTGCTACAATATTTAAATTTTTGTATGAAATTAGCAGTCTTTTGGCAAAAAAAATTACACTAGACAACTGCCAGATTAAAATACATACACTCAATCTGTCCTTTAACTCACCACTCATCCTCTCCTACTGTTTTTTCCCTTTTTCTTTCTTATTCCTTTAATCAGAAGTATCTTTTTCTTGTAATCAAAAATGAAAATAAATCCTGAATGTGTGAAGACTGAACAAAATTATTAATCACAGACAATTCTGAGTTTATTAAAAGCACTCTGCTATACTATTTTTAATCCAGAAGAATATATTTCTTGTTTATGGAGAATCCAAAAATAGCTGAGTAAGAGCATATGTTCATGCATCATCTTTTAAATGTCCACATAACAACTGTTCATTTGCTGATATTCTAATTAGTTATAACATTAGTTATAAGACCACTGGAAGAAGTAATTTTCATAAGTTAAATCTGGTCCTTTCTGACAGCAAATGTAGGAGATTTTGAACAAGTTGACCTTTTCTATCTTAGTCTTTTCCTGAGAAGCAGGATACCCATTCTTATATGTATACACCTCTGTCAGCCAGTCTTTTAAATGAAAATGGTGTTTCATGAAAAAAGTATCTACTACTACAGCTCATACCTCAATCATACAAGGGCTTTTCTTCAAAACAACTATTGTACTTTGAATGCAGCAAAGTGCTTTACATACTTCCCATTTTCTCAAATGGGATATAAAAAGATCTGTACTCAAGGGTTGAGATGTAACAAAATTATTTTTAGTGCTTAATCAGGGACATTCTTAAGGAAAAGTCACTTCTCTATCTGTGAGCATGCAGTGATGAAAAAATCAATTCTAGTATAGTTGTTGCTACTGCCTTGATTTACACTGAATTACCAGTAGTTTTACTCACCACCCCATTTGTACTATCAGTTCAAGTGTCAACACACTTGACAGGATAAACCATAATATTCAAAAAGGTTATTTGACACTTCAACTATTTACCTCCTTTTATGTTTATTAAACATTTACATAAAAAATCATATTCTCTGATTAGTTGGTGTTGGTAACAGAGTCCAGCCATATCTGGATTTTTTTATCCATTTGTAGGTACTGTTCTCCAAGTGAGATATTAAATAGTCCTCATGGTTGATGATGAATCTTTAGTTCAATGAGTTACTGAATCATTGGAAAGTGGCACTGCTGTGATTTCTTTTACTGACTGTTCATCCAGTAATGTCAATTGTTCAAGGCTTTTTTTAGTCTTTTAGCTGTTGTATAATTTTCTCCAGCCAACAAAATGTAATAGCTTACTCTATAATCTACTTCTGTAGTTCATTTCTAATTACTATATACTGAGCTTATCATACCTATCTTTAAAATATTATATTTCTTTTTCTTTAAATTATGAATGGTTGATCTCAATATTATATCACATAACTGACACCGTGACACTATTCAAACATGTTCTGTTGCATGAGACACAATAAAGTATTGATATCTATAATCCCCAAAGAAGTACAACTTTCATCATATTTTTATTTCTTAATTATAGTTTTGCCAGTTTCTTTTGAATCATTTCTCCTCTCTCATGAGTTAGATAATTCTCTGGCATTTAAGTTTCATCTCTTTTAGCATCTTTAGAGGTAGTCAGTGCAGCTGTGTGTTGATAAAGTGAGTCTTCCAACTCTCTTGTGTTAAGTAAATAATGCATTGTTAAATATAAAACAAATGTATTGCAATCTTTTATTTAAAATATTTTAAATTTCCAAAATAAAAGTTTTAGATAACTAAAAATTCAGAAAAATTTTAGGAAAAATTTTTAATATTACAGCAAAACTACAAAGTTCCCTTATTTACACGTGAGTGCACTTATTTCACATGAGCGTAAGGAAAACTTCAAGATTTCAAAATTATGATTTTTTTGAATGATAGGAGGATACAAAGATTAGAGGATGTATAAGCAAAAACAATTAGTAAGATCAAAAGAAAAGTTCCAAGAACAAACTGAGTTAATCTCTGAAAATGCACATATTTATACCTTAAACTTACCATGTTAGAAAATTTTAGAAAACACGAGAATATAAGCACATGCTCTATGTCATGAGAGCGATGATGTCATCACATATCTTGTAGTCTCTGGAATACTCCACTATAGACCCATGAGAGAAGAAAAGTGATGAAGACAAATGACATCTTAATATTATCATAAAAACAGTTTTGAACTTGTAGACCTATCCCCTGAAAGAGTCTCAAGGTAACTCACTTTTGGAAACACTAGCCTAATGAAACGATTGAATAGAAAATTAGTATTTTATTCATTCTAACCATCTCTTTTTATCATGCCCATTCTCTCCTACACTCCATACCTATCCTGTATATTGCTTAAAAAATTCAAAACCCTGCTACCATGACAGTGTTAAATATCCCCACATTTAGCTCAACATAGGAACTAATTCAGTGATGCAAAATTCACTTTTACGATTATAAAAACTGAAAGAACTGGAAAGAGCCTATTTGATTTTTTTCAGTTATTTAAAAAAAATGAATTCATATTTTTTAATACATGAATTAAAATATTTGTTACATATTTAAATGTGATTTAATGTTAACTACAAGTGACATTTTTTGCTCCAGATAAACATATCTTAATCATATAGTAAAAAATAAGGCAGGGGTATGAAACAGTATTTATTTTATAGAAATATGCTTTACAATGATTTTGAAGGAAAATATCTATTTCAAAAAGGAAGAACAACCTAGAGTTGGTTTGATAAAATCTGAAAGAGGAAAAAGCAACAAAGAAAGAGTGGACAAGAGGTGCAAGAATGAGAACAAAATTATCAAATAATAGGAACAAAAGAATAGTGAAAAAGAATAGTCTTTAATAACCCATATGATACTTTTATATGAAGATTTTCTAAGTTAATATTTTTCTCAAGAAGTAGAAATAGGTAACAATAATGTTTAATTTTATGTTTGTAGTTTATATTGTAGTCTATTACTAATCATAAATGTAATAACATGGACAGAAGATATGGGAGTTTGGTGGGAGGTCTGAAGCTCAACAGAAGTCCTTGAGACCAAGGGGGACTCAATCATAGAACTGAAAAAAAAATGAGTATGTCAGTCTTCCTTGAGAGAATCTTTGTCCTGTAAGCTGTGACTTCAGGGCTTCAGTGTTTTTGCTGCCAGTTTTAGAGGGAGGCCTAATTGCCAAAGTATCACACTCTAACACACCACAAATCATGATTGTGGATGCCTTCATAATTCAGAAAACAAATGAGGCCATATCTTTTATTAGTATAGACTCTTTCAACTAAACTTCTGAGCTTGGCGGCATTTTATGGCCATAGCCATTTCCTACCACGTGGAGAAAATAAGCCTGAAATGGGAAGTCCGGTAGAGGCAAGAAGAAATAAGCAGAGTGGTGACATGGAGAAACTAACAGAATTCCAGTCCTATCAACTCTAACTGATACTAGCCTCCATCTTCAACTTCCCATTTTTATGAAGTTACTAAATTTTCACTTCAACTAAATTGGCTATGGTTTCTGTTACCTGCAATAAAATAATCTGGACTAATACAGTAATTCATTTTATCTATCTCCCATGGCAAACACCTCAGTAGAATTATAAGGCAAATTTAGTAGAAGATAATTTCCTTTTGACAGTCATAAGTTTAATGAATGCACTTTTTCCCCCTTTCAATACCATTTTTGAAATCCCTGAACATGAAGTATGATGCTAAATTTCAGGCTATTACATCAGGTGTGGAGTGGAGAACTATACAAGGAATATGTCTACTTCAGCTAAAATTGTTTCACTAAATTCTGTAGGGAAAATGTGTTAAACATAAGGTATATATATTTGTCCAAGAATAAATTCTTTTTTCCTCCTTAGAGATAAATATCCCAAATACTAGGGTCCTAAATCCTATATGTTAGTCATAGAAGACAAATTTTTATGATTTTTTTGACACATTTGTACTGCTAGACTTCACTAAACATTTGAAGCACACATGTTACCCTGACAGCAAAGAAATTAAAATTATGCACTATATATATTTTTTAGTGGCATCTTTGTAGACCTTGCCAGTATCTGAACTGTTAGAACATGGATGAATGTCAATTTTGTGCAGGAATTCTCAAGCAGGTTTGTAATAGTGCTAAATATATTTGGTCATAAATTTTGCTATGCAGAAAAAGCAAACTTTCTCCAAACATGAAATTTTATAAACATCCATTAATGGTTCAATATAGCACAGCTTTTTTTTTTTTTTTAATTTATTTCTTTATTTATTTATGGCTGTGCTGGGTCTTCGTTTCTGTGCGAGGGCTTTCTCCAGTTGCGGCAAGCGGGGGCCACTCTTCATCGCGGTGCGCGGGCCTCTCACTATCACGGCCTCTCTTGTTGCGGAGCACAGGCTCCAGACGCGCAGGCTCAGCAATTGTGGCTCACGGGCCCAGTTGCTCCGTGGCATGTGGGATCTTCCCAGACCAGGGCTCGAACCCGTGTCCCCTGCATTGGCAGGCAGATTCTCAACCACTGCGCCACCAGGGAAGCCCTTATAGCACAGCTTTTGAATTCTAGACATTTTGTTAATACTGATGGGGATTTTCAGTGGCTTTCCTCTTAAGAAAATATAATATACCTCTTATTTTAACACTGAATTTCAGCATGTAGTTTCAATAGTGACCTCTTCTGTCTGTCAGACTACTTAAGAAAGCAAAGTGTTAAAATAACACTATGGGATTTTAGAATATTTAGAATATTTTAAAAGGAATAAGTTCATTAGTAAGTGAGAATTTTAATAAATACTGAAAATACCTTCACAGTTTTATTATTTTTATTCCATTCTGTTATTGACACTGCTCTCAGTTCTTTGTCTTTGACACTGAAATCACACTAATGGATAGTTCACAGGTTTGAAATAAATTGGACAGACCAATTTTTTAAGATGATTTGCAAAATTTTTATAATTTAGTATTGACATTCAACTTTTAACATTAATAAATGAACTAATATTCATTATTAAAGCAAAATATGAATACTCAAAAGGAAAACTCACCCCACAAATATGGAATTATGATGAGTATATTTTACCTACCTACCTACAAATACATACATACATTCATACACAATTGTAAAAATAAAATAATTCTGTGACAGAAAGTCTAAAATAAGTGAGGCATAAATAGAATAGAATTTAATTTTTATTCATGAGAATGAAGTACAGTAGGGCCTGACTCCACAAGGAATTCAGCACAGAGGACCTTCCAGCTCATGGTTTAACCAACCTTAGGGTGTGGTTTTTTGTCCTCATGGTCCAAAATAGCTGGATCTATTATATCAGCATTCCAGGAAGTAGAATAGAATCACTGCCCACTAAAAATATAATGTGATTTGTAAGTTTATTATCCTCTTCCTTTTTTTTGAATGGGTGGAGATATTTGGCTGGTCCTTTTTTCCTAATTTCTTAAATTGAACAAAGTCATGTTTTCAGTCTCCATTTAAAAAAAAAAAGAGAGAATTTAAGGCCACAAACTTTCCTTTGAGTACAGCTTTACTATAATTCATAAGTTTTAGATGAATTCTTTACTACAATTGTTTCCAGAAAATATATTACTTTAATTGAAATTTTCTCATTGATGTAGGACTCATCTTAGAAAAATGTTTCATAATTTTCAAATGGTTGAAAAATTTGAGGGTCATTTTTTCTTGTTGACTTCTAGTTTTATTGGCCTATGATCAGCATCTGTTGCTTGTAAAATCTCTACTTCTCAGAGTTCATTAAAGTTTCCACTGTGCCCCCCTGAAATATGTAAATATCTACATGTATATAAATATATATATATATAATATTAAATTTTCAATAGCTTGCACTAAAAAAGTAACAAGGAAAATTAATTTTTCATAACAGACCATTTCAACATGTAATCAGTACAAAAGTTATTTAAAAAATTTTACTATCTTTTTTTCATATAATGTCTTGGAAATTTCGTATGTATTTTATACTTAGAGCATATCTCAGTTTAAACTAGCCCCATATCAAATGAATTCAGCAAGGTAGTAGGATACAAGATTAACATACAGATATCAGTTGCATTTCTTTATAAACAATAAACATTGTAAATAAATAATTGTTATTGTAAATAAACAATCCTTTTTAAAATTGCATCCAAAAAAATATATATACTTAGAAATAAACCTCACCAAGGAGGTGAAAGATTTACATGCTGAGAACTACAAAACATTAATAAAGGAAATTAAAGATGATTCAAAGAAATGGAAAGATATCCCATGCTCTTGGGTTGGGAGAATTAATATTGTTAAAATGGCAATACTGCCCAAAACAACCTACAGATTTAATGCAATCCCTATCAAATTACCCATGACATTTTTCACAGAACTAAAACAAATAATCCTAAAATTTATATGGAACCATAAAAGATCCAGAATTGCAAAAGCAATCCTCAGGAAAATGAACAAAGCGGGAGGCATAACCCTCCCAGATGTCAGACAATACTATAAAGCTACAGTAATCAAAACAGTGTGGTATTGGCACAAAAGCAGACATATGGATCAATGGAACAGAATAGAGAGTCCAGAAAAAAACCACACACCTATGGTCCATCTTCAACAAAGGAGGCAAGAATATAAAATGGGAAAAAGACAGTCTCTTCAGCAAGTGGTGCTGGAAAAGTTGGACAGCCACACATAAATCAATGAAGTTAGAACACACCCTCACACCATGCACAAAAATAAACTCAAAATGGCTTAAAGACTTAAACATAAGATATGACACCATAAAACTCCTAGAAGAAATCACAGACAAAACATTCTGTAACATAAATCGTACCAATGTTTTCTTAGGTTATTCTCCCAAGGCAATAGAAATAAAGACAAACAAACAAACAAAAAACCACAAACAAATGGAACCTAATTAAATTTACAAACTTTTGCACAGCAAAGGAAACCATAAATAACATGAAAAGACAACCTACCGTTGGGAGAAAATATTTGCAAACAACGTGACCAACAAGGGCTTAATTTCCAAAATACTCAAACAGTTCATACAACTCAACAACAACAAAACAAATAACCCGATCAAAAAATGGGCAGAAGACCTAAAGAGACATTTCTCCAAAGAAGACATACAGATGGCCAATAGGCACGTGAAAATATGCTCAACATCACTAATTATTAGAGAAATGCAAATCAATACTACAATGAGGTACCACCTCATACAGTCAGAATGGCCATAATTAAAATGTCTACAAATAACAAATGCTGGAGAGGGTATGGAGAAAAGGGAACTCTCTTACATTGTTGGTGGGAATGTAAATTTGTGCAGCCACTATGGAAAACAGTATGGAGGTTCCTCAAAAAACTAAAAATAGAACTACCATATGATCCAGCAATCCCACTCCTGGGTATATATCCAGACAAAACTATAATTGGAAAAGATACATGCACCCCTATGTTCATAGCAGCACTATTTACGATAGCCAAGACATGGAAACAACCTAAAAGTCCATTGACAGATGAATGGATAAAGAAGATGTCGTATATATATAAAATGGAATGTAATTCAGCCATAAAAAAAGAATGAAATAATGCCATTTGCAGCAACATGGATGGACCTAGAGATTATCATACTAAGCAACTTAAGTCAGAAAGAGAAAGATAATACCATATGATATCACTTATATGTGGAATCTAAAATATGGTACAAATCAACATATCTACAAACGAAAAGTGACTCACAGAGAACAGATTTGTGGTTGCCAAGGGGGAGAGGGGTAGCGGAGGGAAGGAATGAGAGTTTGGGATTAGCAGAGGCAAAGTATTATATATAGCAGCGGTCTCCAACCTTTTTGGCACCAGGGACTGGTTTTGTGGAAGACAATTTTTCCACAGATTGGGAGGGGGGAGGGGGATGGTTCAGGCAGTAATGTGAGCAATGGAGAGCGGCAGATGAAGCTTTGCTCGCTCGCTTGCCGCTCACCTCCTTCTGTGTGTCCTGGTTCCCAACAGGCCGCGGACCGGTACTGGTCCATGGCCTGGGGGTTGGGGACCCCTGATATATAGGATGGATAAATAACAAGGTCCTACTGTATAGCACAGGGAACTATATTTAATATCCTGTGACAAAGCATAATGGAAAATAATATGAAAAAGAATATATGTATAACTGAGTCACTTTGCTGTACAGAAGTTAACACAGCATTGTAAATCAACCATACTTCAGTAAAATTAAGAAAAAAAAAACCCAAAAACTAGCCCCATATCAAAATGTTCAACCTGTGACCATTGGTTACCATACGAGACACCTTCCACCTAAGATTGGAAGCAATGCAAGCATGCTACCATTCATCCCTGATAAGCAAGCTGGTATTCTACTGGAAGTCCTAGCTAGTCCAGTAGATAAGAAAAACATAAAATAAGTTTTAAAGATTGGTAAGAAAGAAATGAAACTTTTAGTCACAGATGACATGATTTTCTGTGTAAAAATACCCCAAAATTGACACACACAAATACTCGTGTAAGTAGTAAATGAGTACAGCAAGGCTGCAGGATACAGAAGAAAGGTTAATATACAAAAGTAAGTTGCTTTTGTATATACCAGCAGTGAACAATTGGAATTTAAAACATGTTACTTTGTCTCTGTCCTAGAGGATGAGATGAATTTTTTTCTTAATTTTTAAAGCTTAATAATGAAATGTCTCAGTAGAAAATTTTGGTTCAATATCCCCAGGTATTGAGCAGGCAGTTTGAATTTTCATACTCTACTATTTAATTTCATAAACACCTTTATTTCTAGTTTTAAATATTAATTAGGTTTCATTCACTTATTTTTCTGCTTCAGATGCTACAAATATTATACTGGATCATCTTTGTTCTTTGTTGTCTTCTACATTTATTACTTTCTCACATATTATTATTACCATTTATTTTCTAGACTTTTCTTATTTCTTCTCTATATTTCTTACTGTACATTAACATGTACCAATTATTCTTTAGGTACCTATTAATTTTATCTTCATTTCTGAGATGTATCCTGAGATATTTCTTTCTTTTTTTTTTTTTTGAAATTTCTTTCTTTAGATCACTCAGGTCTACTTCACATCTATTTTTTGTTTATTTATTTTCAGTTTTTGAATTTCTGAGTCACATTGCTATTTTCCATTTGCAATTTCTTGTTTAATTATCATCAATTTCAACCTGAGTTACGCTTCATGACTTCATTTAATTGATGTGCTTTACTATGCTTAAGAGTTTTTATTATTTTTATTTTTAGAGTATCTTTATATAGATTCTGGGCTTTTTTTTTTTTTTTTTTTGGTGGGTTTCACTTTTCTTTGTCATATTTGTTTGTTTTGCATTCTTCTGCACCATCAATTTCAGGATACTTCTGAGATTATGGAGGTGGTTTTCCTGATGTCTGACTTCAAGGCCTTCTCTTTCTGCTAACAACAACAAAAAAAGCTTCTCCTTTCTGTTTGTTTGTTTCAAATACATGACACTTCTTTCTTTTGCCTTACATCTTCTAACTCATTGCTGTCCTCCTGTCTCAGTAGAGTTATCTTTTTTAGTTGGTCCTTTCTTTCCTTTCACCGTCCAGGACACCCAAGGACATTTCATCATCAAAGGTGTCTCTCTTCCCCAGAAGCATTGACTTCTCAAGACAGACATCTCTGGTGCCATGCATTTTCCAAGCCCTTTACCTGTGTCTCTCCCATAGCCAGTGGCCTAACCTGCCCTGTTTCTCACTGAATGAGGCCCTGACACCTTCCTTTTCTGAAGCTGAACTCTAGTTAGTATTGTATGTGTTCAGTCACCCTATGACTCTGTTAACACTCCTCTCTCTTCCATTTAGCCCCCACCAAACTCCCTCCATCTGGATGGAGTCTGGAGCTAATTTTTCCAGTCTTGGGTGTTTATTTACCTTATTAACAAATAAACTGAGTTTTACCATCTTCTTCAGTGGGGAGTTTAGTTTGATTTGCTTTTTTTTTTTTTTAATTTGGATGTTTTCTAATTTAGAATAAAAATTGAGAGCATTAGAGTCTTGAAGGCCATTAGATTCTCCTACATGAGCTCAGAAACATCTGCACATTCCTTTATCACTTAAGAGTATAATATAATATCCCTCCAAAGGAATCTTTTTTTGGCCTCATTAATTCTAGATAATGTTTATATTCTCTTTTATATCATGAGTGTACTACAACTTATTTTGGTTTTGGTAAAAAGTCTCAGTTACATATGATGAATTTACTCTGGTGTATTTTAGCAAAAACTGGATTTACTATAGAGTAGTGGTAAAGTAACTATACACATTATATCAGTTTTGTTTTTAAAGTTGTTGTCCTGGGGATCATGTGTTAATTGTTTTCACTGTCAAAAGAGTCCTGGTTGATAACAAATTGTATAGTCACCTAATTAATGGCTCACACCATCACTGGGGAGCTGGAGAAAGATATTTGAGACTAAGCTTCTAGGCACAATACCTGATACTATGCTGCTGCCACTGTCGCTACCAAGCTCGAAAGGTCAGGCTCTCCACTTCAGTGCAATAGCTTCTGTCATCCATGCCGCTGCTGCCTCAGGAACTGCACCATGCACCTAATGCCCCTGAAAAGTGGACACTTCCTGGGGTGAAGAAATCTTCCGAGAAGGACTGTTTCTCCATGTTTCTCAATTCTGGATCAGTCTCAAGTGAGTGCATCTGCCTCTTCAGCATACAAGTCAGAGTGTCCCTTGCAGTTAAGATGCAGGCAGTTGTTCTGAGCTCTACCAGTCATGCACATCCCCACACACAATAAGTCTATCATTCCTTTTATGGGTTCATAGTTTCCTGGTTAAATTAGAAATGCTTCTCCTTTGTTGAACTTATAGCTTCCTACGTTTTTTTCTCTTCCAAGTTATTTACTTACTTACTGAAGAGCTGTACATTTTCTAAAATGTGATTCTCTTAATTCTTTGGGGAGCCACATATCAGTATCATTCCACTGATTATACAGTTGAAATTCATTAAATATATGGTATAGCAAAAGCAAAATACAATATTCTTAAATCCAGTATTATATTTCAAGAGCTGATAAATTAAGTGTGCCCAGAGAGTAACCCCAAGGATTAAGTGAATCCTGAAGGCATTGAATTCATATCAGAAGTGGGACAAATATAACTGTAAGATAGGATGATTTAAAGAAAAATAACTCTTTTGACTAAGTTATAAAGTGCTATCACATGAAAGGGGAGAGAGATTTTTGTCTCTACTTAAAGATAGAACTAGGAGAACTAGGTACCTCATACAAGTATTTGTACTTAGTGTATTTAAGTATTTCTAATTTAGTTTTGTTATATTGTTAACAGAATTCTTATACTGTATTAGAGATTGTTTTTAATCCACAAAAGCCCACTTCCAAATCTAAGACTAAGGTATGCTTCCAACCCAAAGCATTTTATTTTTAAAAATAGTAAGAAACAAGCTGTCTTAAAAATAGTATGCTATCCATTAATTTGCCCTATAGTATCATTCCAAAGGACATTTTGTCAATTCATTGGCAGGCCAAAGAGCCCAAGAAGCAGCACAGTTTTATTTTGGTATAACATTATACCAGGTTGAATATGTGTAAAACGAAATAAGCAAAAGTAAACTAATTTCAGAGGAGGTCAGAGAATCTTAGAGACATTAAGTAATTTGCATAGGACCAAATAGCTAAGAAATGACAGAGACAGTATTCATGAGCCCATGAATCACAAGAAGGACATAGCTCCAGAACTATCCGTTATGACATGCCTTGTGTTCAAAGCAGTCTGCCTTTAAGAGAGATTCAAGGAAGATGTTATTAGTCTTCAAATAAGAACAGTATCATCTGTATGGACAACTGAAATATTTTGTAAAGATAAAGAAGGTTGCATCACCAGATAGCTCACAGGTAAATTATTTAAGAAAATGAGCAATTGAGTTTGAATTGTCCACTTGATTTTCTAGACTGATCCAATTTTCTTTGGTTGGTTCTATGTGTCTAAAGCCTAAGAGAAAATTTTCATGTGTTCCATAATATGGCCAGTCTATATAGCTTCTCCCAATTTTAGAGTAGTCCAAAGTATTTCTGCTCTCATTGTACAATGGTTCTCATGAGCCCCAGTGAGAGGAACAAGTGAATTTTTCAACTAGTGAAGTTCTACTTTCATCAAGTATACACAACTTAGTCAGATACATATTTACTTTGGGCAGTGAGTGGGTTTTTCAGTTGTTTTTTTTTTTTTTAACATCTTTATTGGAGTATAATTGCTTTACAATGGTGTGTTAGTTTCTGCTTTAAAACAAAGTGAATCAGTTATACATATACATATGTTCCCATATCTCTTCCCTCTTGTGTCTCCTCAGTTGGTTTTAAGTTGTCCATACAACTTAAATATAGACCAAGCATGGGAAGAATATTTGTAAAATTATTTTTAACAAATAAGTGTTCCATTTTTGTATAGACTGAACCCTGATAACTATGGCTTTACATGGTTGGTTATAGCAACATGAGAACTATCAACCACTCTGTCAGTGCCATGATATTTCATCTCCTTAACTCATTCTGGTTAAACTAATTATAAAGAGAACACTAGTAATGCTTTCTCTGTGTTTCACATGGCAACCAGGTTTTCTAAAGTTAAAGAAAAAAAATGTTTACCGTCACATCATCAAGGAAGGCTTTATTGAGCCCCACAGAATGCTTTACGTGGAGCTACTTAAATAGTATTAATATATTGCCTTGAGGTATCTATGTGATATCACAGAGTTTCAATTATCTTCTGGTGTTTTATTACATTCATTCTGTGTCTTTTTGTTTTTAAGAATATAGTCAATGGTAAATATATTTAAGCTGGCAAATACTATTACTTATACTCTTCTAAGAATTATTAAAGTTTAAAAAATTCTACACAAACCTTTTAACTTTAATGGCATAATTAAGTGAAAATTTTTTGAAATTTTAGGGTAGGATAATTATTTTAATAATTGGCTGACGTAGCCACCACAGAGTATTTATAAACTTATGCATCATAGAGTAAAAATACTCTCAGATAAAAACATCCCCATGGTGCTCATATTTGAAAGTACATGAATTAAGTATGCCTCCCTCATCTCTGGTGGTACATGGAATTTTTATGTCTTACCTAGGCTTCTGTATTTATTTTATGTAAAAATACTAGTATGCCACTAAAATTTTTATTTTTCTGTAAATGTCATAGCATAAGATATAAAAAACGCAGCACTGCCTTCACTTAAAATGCTCCAGTGTAACTTACCCCACAATTGCCTCTAAGTCCTATTGAATATAACATCCCTATCTTCCTTTTCTTATGGACTGCAAGAATATTTACTTTATCTACATGCCATCCTTCTCCTCTGAATTTCAACTGCTCTTTTATTTCTCTTGCTTAAACATATCTCCCCTCATTTTTCTAACATTCTGAATATGGATATGGTATTCTTATAATTCAACATTTTCTAAGCTTGAAGCTCATGTACCAAAAACTGTTTAGTTAGATATGATTAATTAGATTTAAGTGAGCATTATTTAAGCTAAAATAGCATAAACAATTAAAAGTCCAGGCTCTGGGGTTAGATTTCCTGGATCTAACACTTCTGCTTGTGTGCCAGTGAGCAAGTTACTGGAGCTCTTAATGCCTCAGTTTTCTAATCTGTAGAGTGAGGATAACAACAGTGTCCATGTCATTGGGTTGTTGTGAGGACTAATGTGATAATCCACTAAGTAAGACCTTTAAACAATAACTGGCACAATGAAAGCATGCATTATAGTTAGACATTTGGGGGGGTTAGTTAATATAATTATTACTACTATATAATAATAGTTATTATTATTATAATTATAATTATATAATTTGATTTAATTTGAAAGTCATCTCTTAAAAAACCCCACCAGGCACAATATAGGGCCAGACACTGAAGATATAAAGATCAGTAATATATGGTCACTTTTGAGGAAAAGTAAGAAACGGTAGAGAAATAATATATGATAGAAAAAGAGTATGGGGAAAATGCACAAAAATTTTGAAACTACTTCAGCTCAGTTTCATGATCAAGTCTAAGGGGACTAGATTTATCAGATTCCAGCAATAAACAAAATCTGAACTCTATCTGAAACAAAATTTGAAAGCTTGAAGCAATCATAATTTCCTCAATAGAAAATCATTTTTCACTAAATCCCTATTGAAGAAACTAATCATTCTTCCTAACACTGGTCACTATGTAACACTGTGTTATACAGCCATTTGTTTATTTGTTCATTTATTGTTTTTCTCAATGAACTCTAATTTCCATGAAGGCTGAGACGTCCTTTGTATCTGTCACTGTCTGTCAATGCCTTGCACACGGTACATGGACGCTGATGTGGGGTTATATTATATGGCATTTCCCAAACTGATCTGATCTTGGACCTTTGTCACTGTGGCTCATTTTATGGAACTAGTACTCCTGGGGACATACTTTGGGAGACATTATGCGTTGAATATTTTCAGTTTGGTTCTCCAGGTCCACTTTCCATCCAATTTCCTCTCACAATTTGCCCCTGGATGCTGATTGTACTGACAGGCTCCCTTTCCTTCTGCTTCTGGTTGGATTCAGTCCATCACAGGCAATAACAAAAGATCCAGAGGAAAGGAGGAGAATGGATGGATGGAGACATTTATTATCCAGGTCCCTCTTCTTAGGTCACTGTGGGTTGACTGCATCTCTGCTGAAGTCCACAGCTTCCATGAAGTGATTCTCTCCATAAAGATACCCTCTCTGTGTACAGGTAACATCCCCCTTCCCTTGTCCCATTAGGCTAGCTTTGGTGAAGGCTTCCCAGGTCTCCAAACCTTCCTTTTTCAAGCTTCAGGTTACTGCACTATCACTCGCTGGTTTTCCAAAAATCTGCCTGATGTCTTAAACAGTCCCTTTGACAAACTTTCTTCAATTGCTCAGTTTGGTTATACCATCTGTTTCTTGCCAGAGCCCTATTTCACGCTGAGCTATAATCCCATAATATCCTTAGTCTTTTTAAGTAGATGGGTATTTAGGTAAGGTCTATCTCAAGATTTCTTCTTTTGTTTACTGGATAGAGGTTTTAGAGGTCCACAATTGGGCAACATGAAGTCAGAGTACCCCTGCGTATAGAATGTTACCTGTGTCACAAACAAGTATTTGATTTCTGTGAAGAGAGTTCATATATTTTTATAAATTCTCAGAAACAAATAGGAGGATAATCATGCTCTTATAATTACAGTTCCTGCTCTTTGGCAGTTTTCTCTGCATGAAAAATTAATACACCTTGTTTATGGTTTCCTAAGACAACCCTCAGAATGGGAGAAAATATTTGCAAATGAAGCAACTGACAAAGGATTAATCTCCAAAATATACAAGCAGCTCAATATCAAAAAAACAAACAACCCAATCCAATAATGGGCAGAAGACCTAAAATTTCTCCAAAGAAGATATACAGATTGCCAACAAACACATGAAAGGATGCTCAACATCACTAATCATTAGAGAAATGCAAATCAAAACTACAATGACGTATCACCTCACACCAGTCAGAATGGCCATCATCAAAAAATCTACAAACAGTAAATGCTGGAGAGGGTGTGGAGAAAAGGGAACCCTCTTGCACTGTTGGTGGGAATGTAAATTGATACAGCCACTATGGAGAACATTATGGAGGTTCCTTAAAAATTAAAAATAGAACTACCATATGACCCAGCAATCCCACTACTGGGCATATACCCTGAGAAAACCATAATTCAAAAAGAGTCATGTACCACAATATTCATTGCAGCACTATTTACAATAGCCAGGACATGAAAGCAACCTAAGTGTCCATCGACAGATGAATGGATAAAGAAGATGTGGCACATATATACAATGGAATATTACCCAGCCATAAAAACAAACGAAATTGAGTTATTTGTAGTGAGGTGGATGGACGTACATTCAGAGTGAAGTAAGTCAGAAAGAGAAAAACAAATACCATATGCTAACACATATATATGGAATTAAAAAAAAAATGGTTCTGAAGAACCTAGGGGCAGGACAGAAATAAAGACACAGACATAGAGAATGGACTTGAGGACATGGGGAGGGGGAAGGGTAAGCTGTGACAAAGTGAGAGAGTAGCATTGACATATATACACTACCAAATGTAAAATAGATAGCTAGTGGGAAGCAGCCACATAGCACAGGGAGATCAGTGCTTTGTGACCACCTAGAGGGGTGGGATAGGGAGGGTGGGAGGGAAGCTCAAGAGGGAGGAGATATGGGGATATATGTATATGTATAGCTGATTCACTTTGTTATACAGCAGAACTAACACAACATTGTAAAGCAATTATACTCCAATAAAGACGTTAAAAAAAATAAAAGTTAGGAAAAAATTTTTAAAAATTCATACACATAAAAATGGATATGGCTTGTTAATGGAATCCCTATATTACTGAATTATTTGGAGTTTTCCCCTCCCCTCACATCCCTATATAAGGCTATAAGACTCATATTAAAGGGGAAGCGAATTGTGTCCTGTGAAACTGGTCAATGAAACATCCTGATCATAGAGACTATAGAATCTAAAATAAACTTCCTAATTTAGAATTATAGAAAGTTGTAGTTTCTTCTAAATTGGTAGTTTCCAGATACATATGTTATCTAAGTAGGGACCTGAATTATAGAAAACGTATAAATGCTACACAAGCCCCAGGAAATATATGGTTAGGAAATAAAGAAACTGAGAATATTTCCTCCTCCTGTGAGCTTTCACAGAACTGTGCATTTATCCCTCTCCTCAAGGGTTGTCACTGTCCTCTGAAGTGGGAAACTTTGCAAAGAGTATGTCATTTTGCCCTTCCCAGGATGCAGGCATTGTAATCTTTTTCAAGTTGTCAATGCAAAATTCAGGAACCTGATCATAAGTAACAAAGTATTTCTCACAAAGGTCCCCGCTAGGGACTTGGAGACTTCCTGAACATTGTTACCTGTATACAGCATTAACATTCCCAATCTTCAAAAGCAAGTGTGACAATGGTAAAAATATGCTCTTCCTGGACCAAAAGATGCTGTCTTATCGTTATTTAGGAATATATCTTACTAGAATTTTATTAATTGGGTGCATAAATTTTTTTCTGGAGAAATCCATTTCATTTCATTTTTTGTACTATAATATACAAATATTTATTTCTTTTATGTTTTATTAGGTGCTAGAGATACAGAGATGAACAAAACTAATATGATTCCTTCCTTTACAGAGGTTGGTCTACATTTTTTTAAATTTAGATATATATGGAAGATATATGTTAGAAAAAGTTGTACATCTTGACATATTTTTACATATTGGACATAATTTATTGACATTATTTATTTATATTCATCTTTGTCAGCTAATCTATAATTTTCTTGATACCAGGGAGTCTGTATTATTCATTGTGAAACCTCAGGTGTATACAATGAGACCTTGGTCATAATAGAGGAACATATGTAGAATAAATGATTTCTTTAAAAGTAAAGATAAGGCACCATATTTTATATTCTATTTTTGCCTCAGAATTAAGTATTAAATCTCTTGTATATCTAATTGTATTGTACATAATTCAGTAGTTCATG